>NC_053389.1:448197001-448427001 GCF_905171765.1 Bufo bufo | reverse complement strand
GCCGATCACATGACCATTGGAACGCATATGCCAGCAAATCGGAAATGTCAGTGCCATAAAAAGGACTTGTAAAGGATATATGTTGGTCAATAGTATATTAAATCCTTGTAAAAAATACACAATAAGAAATATATATAAATATATGAATAAACATCAAAAACAGGAATGTGAGTAAATATATTGTATGAACATGAGCACTAGTAGGACATGTGTAATTATGAAAGTGAGGTAAAGGGTGTATGTATAAATGCGCACAAGCACCAGGTGACGCATATGTGCGCACGCATACATACTGTACATCACAAACAGTGCAAAACATGCAAAAAAGTGCAAAAAAAGTGCACACATGAAGAATAAAATGAAATGAAATAAAATGAAAAATAAAGTAACAAAAATGATGATGAAAAAATCTATATCAATAAGAATTATCGAATAAAGCCTAAGATAAAGGTGCAGTGTATACGTGTAATATGAAACGATGCATAAATAAACTCGAGTACCTACAAAGAGTAAGGTAACAATACAAGTAAAATTGTATATATAAATATATAAATGTGAAAAATTTATTAGAACTATCATCAAAGCCACTGTATACAAATTCATCTGTAAAAACTCCTCCAAAAGTATTTCCAGGTCGAAGATCGATCACATAAAGAGCAGCCACACCTAATAACTGACAAGAGACATAATTAAAATTCGAGCCACAAAGATAAAAACAGATATATAGATAAATAGACATAGGTAACGACCTGCCAAATGGTCATACCTCCAAATTGGTAAAGCCTAAAAGCAACCATGTGTGCATGTATACCAACCGGACATACATGCACACATGTACATAGACACACACATACATGAATACACAAAGGAACACCAAATAAATAAGAATCAAAATCCCTCAGCAACGTAAAATGTATTAGAGTGTTAAATAGACACTTATAGAAAGGGGGCAAAACTAAGACCCTCGTTCAGACCATAGGGAGTAACCGTGTTGAGATCAAAGATCCATTTGGCCTCACGTTGGGCCAGAATACGTTTCCAATTGCCACCCCTACTACCCACAAAGACCCTATCTATCCCTCTTACCTTCAGAAGGGAGCCGTCACAAGCATGGTGGGCCTTAAAATGACATGGAATCGTCTTGAGACAATTGTCGACCGCCTCGTTTACGGCAGACTGTATCCCCAGAACATGTTCTCTGGTCCGGAGCTTCAGTTCTCATAAGGTAAGACCCAAATATTGAAGACCGCACAGACAGCTCGCGGCATAGACTACCCTAATGGTGTTGCATGTAATCGTGTGGGTAATTTGGTAAGTCTTATGACCGGTGGAATCTATAAAAGAAGTCGTAGTTAAGATGTTGACACAAGCGACACAATTCCCACATGGGCGACAACCCCACTTGGGGCCCTTGGAGCCAAACAGTCTGGGGGAACTGGTGCCCTGATAATGACTGTGGACCAGAGCATCCCGGATATTGTTGTCTCGTCGAAAAGTAAGGGAAGGTCTAGAGTATAGATGTTGTTTCAAAGTCGGGTCCATATACAAAGTGCCCCAATGTTTCTTCAATGATTTCAGCACAGCATTATAACCCGAATTATAGGTAGTGATAAAACGTACTATACTCTTCTGTGAATTCTGTGTCACTTTCGGCCGTTGTTGTAAAAGATCATCCCTTCTGGATCGTTTTGCTCTGAAATTACCCCTCTTCAATGAAGATTCATTGTAGCCCCTCTCCCTGAATCTCCTGGTCAATTCCTGCGTTCGCTTTTCAAAGAGATCGTCATTAGAGCATATTCGCCTGAGTCGCAAGTATTGGCCTGTAGGGATCCCTTCGATCAGTTTCCTTGGATGAGATGACCCTGCATGTAGGAGACTGTTAACGGAGGTGGGTTTACGATAGAGATCAGTGTAGATATACCCGTCCTGGTCCACTTGTAGGAGTATGTCCAAAAAGTCCATATTGCTTCGGCCTGACTTGTATGTAAGAGGGATGTTAAGATCGTTTTTGTTCAAATTCTTCATGAAGGAATCCAACTCTTCAGTCGTACCCTGCCAGATCATGAGCACATCGTCTATATAACCATTCCAAAGGTGCACCCTATCAATGGAGAAGACAGGGTCAGTAAGGAAGAGACCTCTCTCCCACAGCCCCAGGAAAAGGTTGGCATAGGACGGCGCACAGGCCGCCCCCATGGCCGTTCCCTGGAGCTGTAGGTAGAAAGATCCCTTAAACATAAAGAAATTGTGACTGAGGGCGAAGTCTAAAATCTGTAAACTAAAGGTGGCATACTCACCCTCAACATCGGACATTGCCAAGAACTGAGCAACTGCTGTCATTCCATCCTTATGACATATGGAGGTATAAAGTGATTCCACATCACAGGTTACGATCAGCATGTCATCCTCCAGTTGTATACCATTTAGTTTACATAGAATGTCTCCAGTATCCTTAAGATAGGAGGGGAGATTTTCAACCAGAGGTCGTAAGACATGGTCAACTAGTCTGCATATGGGTTCACACATATTATTCATACCTGCCAGGATGGGACGGCCTGGTGGAGTTGACAAATGCTTGTGCACTTTGGGTAGCAAATAAAATGTGGGTATTGTGGGGTAGATCACACGTAAACAGCTTAATTCCTTTTGGTTAATAATGCCTTGGTCATAGCAGAACGCAATATCTTCCCCAAGGCTTCCTGAAAGGAGTTCAAAGGGTTAAAGTTCTTTATAGCATGTGGTATTCCTTAAAGGGGTATTCCCATCTTGCTACTTCATCCTCAATTGCTGCCAGCTAGCTGTTCACTTCCTGGTTTCCTGCAGCTAAGGCTGGGCGGGCTTAGGCAGTTTGAGTGAAGGCCGACCACACCTCCTTATGACATCACACTGAGAACTCAGTCCTTGCGTGCTAGTTCATGTGAAGAGTATGACTCATCAGTCTGCAGTGTCTGTGAGGGGAATGGTCACTCAGAGAGCCATGTGAAGTGAGCTCAGTGCACAGTAACACGTGGCTGTTCTGCAGTTTTACACACAAAATCTCTGTCTGATTTTTTACAAACCCATTCTGTGCATCAAAAACTATAATTCCCTATTATACATTAGCCCAAATGCTTGACCACCCCCCACCCCCCAGCACTGATGCAGATTTGTTTCCATTACAGCTGTACTCCAGTTGTGTATAAACCTCACACTATGTATCTTTATAAATGCATATACAGCTCAGCTACATGTGTCTTCTCTAGTCCCCTAACATTACTTTGGCTGAATGGCTTCCTATACAGCCCTGCTACATCTTTATTCTACTCCCCCACTAGCACTGTGTCTGAAAAGCTTCGTATACAGCTCTGCTACATCTGTTTGTTTATCTCTTCAACCAGCACTGTGTCAGAACAGCCGCATATTCAGCTCTACTACATCCATCCATTTCATATAGTTGCCCCCAGTGTCCATTCATTTCATATCGTTGCCCCAAGTGTCCATCCATTTCATATAGTTGCCCCCAGTGTCCATCCATTTCATATCGTTGCCCCCAGTGTCCATCCATTTCATATCGTTGCCCCCAGTGTCCATCCATTTCATATAGTTGCCCCAGTGTCCATAAAATTCATATAGTTGCCCCCAGTGTCCATACAATTCATATAGTTGCCCCCAGTGTGCATCCATTTCATATAGTTGCCCCAGTGTCCATACAATTCATATAGTTGCCCCCAGTGTCCATACAATTCATATAGTTGCCCCCAGTGTGCGTCCATTTTATATAGTTGCCCCAGTGTCCATACAATTCATATAGTTGCCCCCAGTGTCCATACAATTCATATAGTTGCCCCCAGTGTGCATCTATTTTATATAGTTGCCCCCAGTGTCCATAAAATTCATATAGTTGCCCCCAGTGTCCATACAATTCATATAGTTGCCCCCAGTGTCCATACAATTTATATAGTTGCCCCCAGTGTCCATACAATTCATATAGTTGCCCCCAGTGTCCATACAATTTATATCGTTGCCCCCAGTGTCCATACAATTCATATAGTTGCCCCCAGTGTCCATACAATTCATAGAGTTGCCCCCAGTGTCCATACAATTCATAGAGTTGCCCCCAGTGTCCATACAATTCATATAGTTGCCCCCAGTGTCCATAGAATTCATAGAGTTGCCCCCAATGTACATACAATTGCCCCCTTTGAATTCACGATGAACCTCCTTTATTGCCCCATATTCAATAATCGTTGGTGGATTAGTGGGCCAGTAGAAATTATGCTTCCTTATTAGGAGATAGTATTCCGATCCTCTGACGTCCGTCCGCTCACTCCGCTGACTCGCCCGAACTGTTCGGATGCCCTTGCATGCGCAGCTCTATCTCAGACGCGCTGGATATACTGCGCATGCGCGGACGTGCGCGTTCACGTCTTACAGGAGAGGCCGGACGATGGATATCTTAGGCTGTGGTGCGCAGGCGCGGCACATGGATGCGGCCGGCGAGATGAGGCCGTACCCATTGGACACCAGGATAAACACAGGGTTCGAAAAGGACCTTTTTTAGGACGAATGGTATGTTTTTTTAAATGACATATATAATAAGAAATGTTCAGTGAGGGGCAATGATTTAATGAAAGCCTATTTAATGAAGTGGGAATACCCCTTTAACTGACGAAACGCCTCCTTTTCATATAGTGTGGCCGGCCAAACGACCACATTGCCTCCTTTATCAGAAGGTATTCATGCACACATGGTTGCTTTTAGGCTTTACCAATTTGGAGGTATGACCATTTGGCAGGTTGTTACCTATGTCTTTTTATCTATATATCTGTTTTTATCTTTGTGGCTCGAATTTTAATTATGTCTCTTGTCAGTTATTAGGTGTGGCTGCTCTTTATGTGATCGATCTTCGACCTGGAAATACTTTTGGAGGAGTTTTTACGGATGAATTTGTATACAGTGGCTTTGATGATAGTTCTAATTAATTTTTCACATTTAAATTTTTATATATACAATTTTACTTACTCTTTGTAGGTACTCGAGTTTATTTATGCATCGTTTCATATTACACGTATACACTGCACCTTTATCTTAGGCTTTATTCGATAATTTTTATTGATATTGATTTTTTCATCATCATTTTTGTTACTTTATTTTTCATTTTATTTTATGGCACTGACATTTCCGATTTGCTGGCATATGTGTTCCAATGGTCATGTGATCGGCCTCATGTGTTCCACGCTCTCATTAGGTATTTCCGGTATTACTGCTGGTACCATCTATTATTGGTGGTTTCACGATATTGGGATGTCTATCGGAATCTCCTCTGCTGCCCCATATTAACTATATACTTATGTCCTAGTATTTGCAGGCCTCTGTTCTGCTCCTTTCCCGAACCGGAAGTGACGCATTGCATTCCACGACGCGATGCATTCCTCCTGGGTCCCGGAAGTGACATAGTGCGTTCCACGGTGGAGCGCACGCGCTTCTCTTCCGTGTGTGGCCACACATGTGTCTCTCCCTCCTCCCAGCTGCTTATTGTTTAGTCATTTAGTCGTCTATAAAAGGTACCCTATTGGCATTACCTGCACATACACCCCTTAAGGAAGCTTACACGTGCGTCGGGGCTTTTGGATCACCATTCTGGCATTTATGTTATTATTTGTTTACTATACCGTTGATCATATTATCCATGTACATTGTACTTTGCACTTTGCACTTTATACTTATGTACTGTATCTGGTTTTAGTTTTGTGTTCACAGTGTTGACCGGGTCATTGTATTACACGCCCATTCGGGGTTATTTATTTACTATTTAGTACCTCTGTGACCTTGTCAGTATTGTTGTACATTTTGCCCAGTATTGTGATCCGTTTTCATCCTCTGTGTCCTTCATCCACCATTGTATTGTCTACCATTGTTTTTTATCGGATTGTCTTCTCTGATATTATAATAAAGTTTATATTTATTGCCAGTTGTGCTAGCCTTTTTCTCTATTTGGTGTTTATACTTGGCATCTAGGCCTAGCACTCATACTCACTTCGGAAGGTATCTATTATTGGTGTCTATCCCATGAATATTTCTGAACTGAAACAGTTCTGTAAAGAGTAATAGTCAAGAATTACTCCTGACCGTTGTGCATGTCTGATCTGCAACTACAGGAAACGTTTGGTTGAAGTTATTGCTGCCAAAGGAGATTCAACCAGTTATTAAATCTAAGGGTTCACATACTTTTTCCACCTGCACTGTGAATGCTTACATGGTGTGCTCAATAAAAACATGGTAAAATTTTATTCTTTGTGTGTTATTAGTTTAATCAGACTGTGATTGTCTATTGTTGTGACTTACATGAAGATTAGATCACATTTTATGACCAATTTGTGCAGAAATCCATATCATTCCAAAGGGTTCACATACTTTGTCTTGCAACTGTATATATACCACACAGGCGCTCAACACACTTTATTGTGAGATTATTTAGTTATATACAATGTTTAAAGGGGTTTTCCAGGATGGCTAGTGTTGAGCAAATCGAAGCCAAACGAATTGACTTTGATCAGAATTTTAGGAAAAATTTGATTTGCCGCAAAGCCAAATTTAATCGAACTTCGTAGTAACAATTCTATTTTTCCTGAGATGGTGGCAAAAAAATAACATATTCATCTCATCCATTTGCTCAAAGTGAGGCCGTTGCAGCCATCTTGATTGACGATACCGCGCAAAATCTCCCGTGGGGTGACATGTGATGTCACCACACCAGTGGGCTGGCTGGGAGCGGTGTTGTCATCAGTAATTACTTCACTGTGCCTGGCCAGCATGACGATGCCATCATATTACCATGCGCGAGCAAATAGATAAGTTAAATATATTTTTTTATTACCAGATTAACCCCTGAAACCCACAATTGTAGCATCAGATGCAGCTATGAACGCGGCATCTGAGGGGTACAATCGTAGAGGGCAGTGTGATCACCTTCCCCCGACATTACACCAGCTACATACAATAGAATGCGCTTTGTGATTAAGTAATTCATCACTAATCAAATTTCTTTGTGAAATTTGCCGAAGCAGCCGAATCAAATTCTTCATAACTTCGCTCTTCAGTATTGATGACCTATCCTCAGGATATGTCATCAGTATCTGATTGTTGGAGGTCCAACACATGCAACCTCTGTCGATCAGCTGTCGTGAGCACCATAGCCTATTCTCATCTTTTCCTACCCCAGTGACGACACGTTCATCGGTCATGTGGCCTAGGCGCAGCTCCGCCCCATAGAAGCGAATGGGGCTGAGCGCAATACCAAGCACAGCGGCTATACTATGTACGGCGCTGTGCTTGGTAAGCTACGAGAAGGCCGCATGCTCACATTGGGTCCCAGGTGTCAGACCCCCACCAATCAGATACTGATGATCTATCCTGAGGATAGGCCAAGAGACAAGTTTGTTTCATTAAAGGGATTGTCCCATGAAATGTATTGTATAGTTTTCAGACCAGCACCTTGATCTGAATATTTTTATAATTGCATGTAATTAAAAATTTAGCATAATAGTTTTAATTCATTTATTATAATATTATTTTGAGTCAATAAAATGTATCTGTAATAGAGCCAATTTCTTTATTTCTCTGTTCACCACAGTAACATCTCTGGGCTGGCTGCACATGCTCAGTTCAATCCTTCCACTGCCACCAGCCCTACTTACTATTAAAAGTTAACAGTTATAGGAAGAGAGCTGCAGCAGAAACTACATGCCCTTGGCTGTGAAAGGGAAAGATCTGAAGCAGAAAGGACATGCGCCCAAGCTGTGATAAGGAGAGAGGTACCATAGAAAGGACATTAGAAAAGACACACCCCTGAGCTGTCAGCTTGAAATAAATCTAGCTGAGCAATAAATGGGGAGATCTCTGGATCCACATGAGGCACAGGACTAGTTCTAGCTTTGTTAAAAAGAGATTGCCATGTTAACATGTATTATATGATGTCTTATTTTCATACATATATATATATATATATATATTTTTTTTTTACAAAGTATAACCCTTTTAAGTCTTACCCCTTTTTTAAGATGTATTGAAGACAAAATAAGTCTTATCATATGATTCATTGTATGATACTATGTGTGTATATGAAGGAAGTATGAAGAAGGAGAGGATATTGTAGGAAGTGTTTTTTTTCGAGTGCTTTTACCAATAACAGTTTTTTAAGGCTGAAGTAAATTAGAACGCACATGATACACAAAAATAATGAATTATGGTGATGCTTACAGAGTTATGCATACGCGGAGATTACCGCTGGCCATATACAGGCATTAGTCTGGATCATTTAAAATACTTGTTTTTCTTTAAAAAGGATAAAAAAAACTACTTGTTCCTTTTACCAGAACGGAGGACTAATCGCTGCTTCTCTATGGAGGCAAATACTTCAAAGACCGGCATACTAGGAGTAAGCTGGTTTTAAATCCTGTTTGGCTCTTTGTGAGTCTTGGAAAGTAATTTTACTTGTGTGTGTCCCATACTGCGAAATCTTTGGGTATTTGATGTGTAAAAACAAATTAAATTAAAAATTTGTGCCCTGAAGTTGTAAAATATGTGTGAGGAAGATCAAAGGGAGATAGAAAACTGTGAATAAAATACAATAGTCCACTTTCTAACAGGATTAAGCAGGAGAATGTGTTATAGTCAGTCAAGAAGATGGTAAGATTAATAGGGCTCACTCTTTACAGCACTGTGTTATGTGTTAACCTCAACAATCACCTCTGCTCTTGTTACTGGGAAAAGTACAGAGAATAAAAGCCACATAACATTTAGACATGATGACTGGTTCAATATAATATCAAGTAAAACAATGTGAATAACAATATAGGTAATACCTTACATAATAGTAAAAAAAAAAAGCAAGCTGAGGCCTTGAGGGGATATAATTAGGGATGAGCGAACCCGAACTGTATAGTTCGGGTTCGTACCGAATTTTGGGGTGTCCGTGACACGGACCCGAACCCGAACATTTTCGTAAAAGTCCGGGTTCGGTGTTCGGCGCTTTCTTGTCGCTTTTTGAAAGGCTGCAAAGCAGCCAATCAACAAGCGTCATACTACTTGGCCCAAGAGGCCATCACAGCCATGCCTACTATTGGCATGGCTGTGATTGGCCAGTGCACCATGTGACCCAGCCTCTATTTAAGCTGGAGTCACGTATCGCCGCTCGTCACTCTGCTATGATCAGTATAGGGAGAGGTTGCAGCTGCGACGTTAGGGCGAGATTAGGCAGATTAACTCCTCCAAAAGACTTCATTCTGTGATCGATCTGCAGCTGTGGATCATTGAAGTGCTATTATTGACTTGCTCACTTTTTTGAGGCTGCCGAGAGCGTTTTTAGATCACTTTTTTTCTGGGGTGATCGGCAGCCATTTTGTGACTTGTGGTGCGCCAGCACGAGCTATCACCAAGTGTATTTAACCATCGATAGTGTGGTTATTTTGTGCTATATCCTACATCAGCTGCAGGCTGAGCCTGTGTCACCGAAGTGCATTTAACCATCAACAGTCTGGTTATTTTTTGGCCATATACTACATCAGCTGCAGGCTGAGCCTGTGTCACCCAAGTGCATTTAACCATCAACAGTCTGATCATTTTTTGGCCATATAATACATCAGCTGCAGGCTGAGCCTGTGTCACCCAAGTGCATTTAACCATCAACAGTGTGGTTATTTTTTGGCCATATATTACATCAGGGGCAAGTTGAGCCTGTCACCCAGCGCCTAAAAAATAGACCTGACATTTCTATTCAACCAAATCTGCACAGTTTTAGCTGGTCAACTTATTTGTAGTGACCGTAAAACCAGACTTTTTGTTATGGGTTGAAAAAGCATTCCCAAATTTGCCATTCTCAAAATAACTAGTTTGTGGTATTTGAGGCCTACTTGAAATCTATCCCAAAAAGAAAATCTTACATTGAAGGTATTGATAGTGTCATTCAGAAAAACCTAAGACACACGCTAGCGTGCTGATAGAAGTGTCATTCTGTGATTAAACCTATAACTGTCACACAGCGCAAAAAAAAACAGGTCTCACATCTCTATTCAACCAAATCTGCACAGTTTTAGCTGGTCAAGTTATTTGTAGTGACCGTAAAAGCAGACTTTTTGTTCTGGGTTGAAAAAGCATTCCCAAATTTGCCATTCTCAAAATAACTAGTTTGTGGTATTTGAGGCCTACTTGAAATCTATCCCAAAAAGAAAATCTTACATTGAAGGTATTGATAGTGTCATTCAGAAAAACCTAAGACACACGCTAGCGTGCTGATAGAAGTGTCATTCTGTGATTAAACCTATAACTGTCACACAGCGCAAAAAAAAAACAGGTCTCACATCTCTATTCAACCAAATCTGCACAGTTTTAGCTGGTCAAGTTATTTGTAGTGACCGTAAAAGCAGACTTTTTGTTCTGGGTTGAAAAAGCATTCCCAAATTTGCCATTCTGAAAATAACTAGTTTGTGGTATTTGAGGCCTACTTGAAATCTATCCCAAAAAGAAAATCTTACATTGAAGGTATTGATAGTGTCATTCAGAAAAACCTAAGACACACGCTAGCGTGCTGATAGAAGTGTCATTCTGTGATTAAACCTATGACTGTCACACAGCGCAAAAAAAAACAGGTCTCACATCTCTATTCAACCAAATCTGCACAGTTTTAGCTGGTCAAGTGTTTTGTAGTGACCGTAAAAGCAGACTTTTTGTTCTGGGTTGAAAAAGCATTCCCAAATTTGCCATTCTGAAAATAACTAGTTTGTGGTATTTGAGGCCTACTTGAAATCTATCCCAAAAAGAAAATCTTACATTGAAGGTATTGATAGTGTCATTCAGAAAAACCTAAGACACACGCTAGCGTGCTGATAGAAGTGTCATTCTGTGATTAAACCTATAACTGTCACACAGCGCAAAAAAAAACAGATCCCACATCTCTATTCAACCAAATCTGCACAGTTTTAGCTGGTCAAGTTATTTGTAGTGACCGTAAAAGCAGACTTTTTGTTCTGGGTTGAAAAAGCATTCCCAAATTTGCCATTCTGAAAATAACTAGTTTGTGGTATTTGAGGCCTACTTGAAATCTATCCCAAAAAGAAAATCTTACATTGAAGGTATTGATAGTGTCATTCAGAAAAACCTAAGACACACGCTAGCGTGCTGATAGAAGTGTCATTCTATGATTAAACCTATAACTGTCACACAGCGCAAAAAAAAACAGGTCTCACATCTCTATTCAACCAAATCTGCACAGTTTTAGCTGGTCAAGTTATTTGTAGTGACCGTAAAAGCAGACTTTTTGTTCTGGGTTGAAAAAGCATTCCCAAATTTGCCATTCTCAAAATAACTAGTTTGTGGTATTTGAGGACTACTTGAAATCTATCCCAAAAAGAAAATCTTACATTGAAGGTATTGATAGTGTCATTCAGAAAAACCTAAGACACACGCTAGCGTGCTGATAGAAGTGTCATTCTGTGATTAAACCTATAACTGTCACACAGCGCAAAAAAAAAACAGGTCTCACATCTCTATTCAACCAAATCTGCACAGTTTTAGCTGGTCAAGTTATTTGTAGTGACCGTAAAAGCAGACTTTTTGTTCTGGGTTGAAAAAACATTCCCAAATTTGCCATTCTCAAAATTGTGGTGAACGGGAACAATGAGGAAAACATCTAATAAGGGACGCGGACGTAGACATGGTCGTGGTGGTGTTAGTGGACCCTCTGGTGCAGGGAGAGGACGTGGCCGTTCTGCCACTGCCACACGTCCTAGTGAACCAACTACCTCAGGTCCCAGTAGCCAGCAGAATTTACAGCGATATTTGGTGGGGCCCAATGCCGTTCTAAGGATGGTAAGGCCTGAGCAGGTACAGGCATTAGTTAATTGGGTGGCCGACAGTCGATCCAGCACGTTCACATTATCTCCCACCCAGTCTTCTGCAGAAAGCGCACAGATGGCGCATGAAAACCAAGCCCATCGGTCTGTCACATCACCCCCATGCATATCAGGGAAACTGTCTGAGCCTCAAGTTATGCAGCAGTTTCCCATGCTGTTTGAAGACTATGCTGCCAGGGTTTCCCAAGGGCATCCACCTAGCCCTTCCCCAGGGGTGGAAGAGATAGAATGCACTAACGCACAACCACTTATTTTTCCTGATGATGAGGACATGGGAATACCACCTCAGCACGTCTCTGATGATGACGAAACACGGGTGCCAACTGCTGCGTCTTTCTGCAGTGTGCAGACTAAACAAGAGGTCAGGGATCAAGACTGGGTGGAAGACGATGCAGGGGACGATGAGGTCCTAGACCCCACATGGAATGAAGGTCGTGCCACTGACTTTCACAGTTCGGAGGAAGAGGCAGTGGTGAGACCGAGCCAACAGCGTAGCAAAAGAGGGAGCAGTGGGCAAAATCAGAACACCCGCCGCCAAGAGACTCCGCCTGCTACTGACCGCCGCCATCTGGGACCGAGCACCCCAAAGGCAGCTTCAAGGAGTTCCCTGGCATGGCACTTCTTCAAACAATGTGCTGATGACAAGACCCGAGTGGTTTGCACGCTGTGCCATCAGAGCCTGAAGCGAGGCATTAACGTTCTGAACCTTAGCACAACCTGCATGACCAGGCACCTGCATGCAAAGCATGAACTGCAGTGGAGTAAACACCTTAAAAACAAGGAAGTCACTCAGGCTCCCCCTGCTACCTCTTCTGCTGCTGCCGCCTCGGCCTCTTCTGCTGCTGCTGCCGCCGCCTCGGCCTCTTCCTCCGCCTCTGGAGGAACGTTGGCACCTGCCGCCCAGCAAACATGGGATGTACCACCAACACCACCACCTGCGTCACCAAGCATCTCAACCATGTCATACGGCAGCGTTCAGCTCTCCATCTCACAAACATTTGAGAGAAAGCGTAAATTCTCACCTAGCCACCCTCGATCCCTGGCCCTGAATGCCAGCATTTCTAAACTACTGGCCTATGAAATGCTGTCATTTAGGCTGGTGGACACACACAGCTTCAAACAGCTCATGTCACTTGCTGTCCCACAGTATGTTGTTCCCAGCTGCCACTACTTCTCCAAGAGAGCCGTGCCTTCCCAGCACAAACAAGTGTCCGATAAAATCAAGTGTGCACTGCGCAACGCCATCTGTGGCAAGGTCCACCTAACCACAGATACGTGGACCAGTAAGCACGGCCAGGGACGCTATATCTCCCTAACTGCACACTGGGTAAATGTAGTGGCGGCTGGGCCCCAGGCGGAGAGCTATTTGGCGCACGTCCTTCCGCCGCCAAGGATCGCAGGGCAACATTCTTTGCCTCCTGTCTCCTCCTCCTCCTACTCAGCTTCCTCCTCCTCTTCTTCCACCTGCTCATCCAGTCAGCCACACACCTTCACCACCAACTTCAGCACAGCACGGGGTAAACGTCAGCAGGCCATTCTGAAACTCATATGTTTGGGGGACAGGCCCCACACCGCACAGGATTTGTGGCGGGGTATAGAACAACAGACCGATGAGTGGTTGCTGCCGGTGAGCCTCAAGCCCGGCCTGGTGGTGTGCGATAATGGGCGAAATCTCGTTGCAGCTCTGGGACTAGCCGGTTTGACGCACATCCCTTGCCTGGCGCATGTGCTGAATTTGGTGGTGCAGAAGTTCATTCGCAACTACCCCGACATGTCAGAGCTGCTGCATAAAGTGCGGGCCGTCTGTTCGCGCTTCCGGCGTTCACACCCTGCCGCTGCTCGCCTGTCTGCGCTACAGCGTAACTTCGGCCTTCCCGCTCACCGCCTCATATGCGACGTGCCCACCAGGTGGAACTCCACCTTGCATATGCTGGACAGACTGTGCGAGCAGCAGCAGGCCATAGTGGAGTTTCAGCTGCAGCACGCACGGGTCAGTCGCACTGCGGATCAGCCCCACTTCGCCACCAATGACTGGGCCTCCATGCGAGACCTGTGTGCCCTGTTGCGCTGTTTCGAGTACTCCACCAACATGGCCAGTGGCGATGACGCCGTTATCAGCGTTACAATACCACTTCTATGTCTCCTTGAGAAAACACTTAGGGCGATGATGGAAGAGGAGGTGGCCCAGGAGAAAGAGGAGGAAGAGGGGTAATTTTTAGCACTTTCAGGCCAGTCTCTTCAAAGTGACTCAGAGGGAGGTTTTTTGCAACACCAGAGGCCAGGTACAAATGTGGCCAGACAGGGCCCACTACTGGAGGACGAGGAGGACGAGGATGAGGAGGAGGTGGAGGAGGATGAGGATGAAGCATGTTCACAGCGGGGTGGCACCCAAAGCAGCTCGGGCCCATCACTGGTGCGTGGCTGGGGGAAACACAGGACGATGACGATACGCCTCCCACAGAGGACAGCTTGTCCTTACCTCTGGGCAGCCTGGCACACATGAGCGACTACATGCTGCAGTGCCTGCGCAACGACAGCAGAGTTGCCCACATTTTAACGTGTGCAGACTACTGGGTTGCCACCCTGCTGGATCCCCGGTACAAAGACAATGTGCCCACCTTACTTCCTACACTGGAGCGTGATAGGAAGATGCGCGAGTACAAGCGCACGTTGGTAGACGCGCTACTGAGAGCATTCCCAAATGTCACAGGGGAACCAGTGGAAGCCCAAGGCGAAGGCAGAGGAGGAGCAAGAGGTCGCCAACGCAGCTGTGTCACGCCCAGCTCCTCTGAGGGCAGGGTTAGCATGGCAGAGATGTGGAAAAGTTTTGTCAACACGCCACAGCTAAGTGCACCCCCACCTGATACGGAACGTGTTAGCAGGAGGCAACATTTCACTAACATGGTGGAACAGTACCTGTGCACACCCCTCCACGTACTGACTGATGGTTCGGCCCCATTCAACTTCTGGGTCTCCAAATTGTCCACGTGGCCAGAGCTAGCCTTTTATGCCTTGGAGGTGCTGGCCTGCCCGGCGGCCAGCGTTTTGTCTGAACGTGTATTCAGCACGGCAGGGGGCGTCATTACAGACAAACGCAGCCGCCTGTCTACAGCCAATGTGGACAAGCTGGCGTTCATAAAAATGTTCATAGGAGTCCTTAAGGGGTTAAACAACACTTCACCACACAAAACGGAAAAAAAACATACAATCAATAGAAAAATCCATGAGATATATTAGCTTGAGAGAAGTTATTTAAACGAATCATTGGTGAATATGGGAGGCTACAGGAACTCTAAATATATGGACTATTGCTGTAAAATTAAATCTAAGCGTTTATTTAAGCCCTCTGGTTGACGTGTATTTAATTTAAAGATCCAGAAGGTTCCCTATTAAGTAATTTCCTTCTGTGGTCTCCTCCTCTTTTGGGCATTATAACCCTTTCAATGCCCTGTACCACCAGATCCGATGTTTCCCCACCATGGCAGACAGCAAAGTGCGGACTAGCAGCAGATATATTGCGGCTGCCATGGTGTGGCACATCGGAAATGTGTTTGTGTACTCTGGCTTTAATGGCATTAGTAGTGCATCCCACATATTGCAAATTACATTTTCCACATGTAATTAAGTAAACCGCATAAGTGGTGTTGCAATTGAGATATGATTTCATATGGAAAAGTTTGCCATTTGAGGTTGAAACAAAAGTAGTAGATACTGACATATGGGTGCAACAGATGCATCTATGATATCCGCATCTGTAGCTCCCCTTAGTCGTTAACCATACAGGGTGGGATTTTTTCTTCTCCTGGTATAAACTGGGACTGACATAATTGGCAATAGTGGGCGCTCTTCTAGCTGCACATTTAACCCCACCAGCGACTATATCGATCCACTCCTTATCATAAGCTAGGATAGGATTTTTTTTTTAATGATATGACAGATTTGTGTAAACTCCATGCTGTATTTTGTGACAAACAAATTATTGATTTTGTTTCAGTTATTTTTGTTTTTATTTTTGGTATTCTTATCTTTATTTTTATTTGTACTGTGAAGTTCATCACTGTCAGGCAAATTTTCCTGTTTAGGATAAATAAGAGAACTCTCAATATCCGTCACTAGCCATATTGCATCTTCTACTTGTTTTTTAGCATAGGCTCGTTTAGATAATCTATGGGCAATAAATAATAAAAACTATAGATCGTTCTGCAAAAAATATTTTTTTCAGCATTAAAACGTAAGAAAAATTATATATATATGGCATCGCCATAATTTTACTGACCGGGAGAAGGAAGAGCACAAGTCAGTTTTAACCCCTTAAGGACTTAGGACGTATCGGTACGGCATGGGTCCCGAGTCCTTAAGGACCCATGACGTACCGGTACGTCATAACTTGAAATCGGTATTCCGGCGCCCCAGGGGTTAATCGGAACGGGATTTCGGCTGAAATCATTCAGCCGGCATCCCGTAACCATGCAGGGGGGGTCATTTGACCCCCCCGCATCGGCGATCGCAGAAAACCGCAGGTCAATTCAGACCTGCGGTTTGCTGCGCTTTCTGCAGTTTCTGATCCCCGCGTGCCCTGACCGCGGGGATCATAAGCTTTAGTGTCCCTAAAATATATATTTTACACCCCCCCTGCACCCCTGCATGATTTTTTTGCCGGCGGGTGGTGCAGGGGGGGGAGTTGTGGGCGGTGGGGGCGGTGCGGGAGGCGGGCGGTGCGGCAGGCGGGATCGCGATCCCCCGCCCGCCTCCCCTTGAATAATCGTTGGTGTTCAGTGGGTATACCAGGGTGCCAGCACATTGCTGGCACCCTGGTATAAACGGCTGACATCGATGATGCGATGTCAGCCGTTTAACCCTTTCCATACAGCGGTCCGTACGGACCGCTGTATGGAAAAAGTTAACAGTAAGAGGGAGCTCCCTCCCTCTCCCATCGGGGGGCTGCTGTGCCTTTGCAGCCCCCCGATGGAGAGGGAGAGAGCTCCCAGACAGCCCCCCGACAGATCCCCTCCTTACCCTTCCCCATCTGCGAAGTTCTGAGCAGTACTGAGCAGACGGGGAAGGTTCCCATGGCAACAGGACGCCTCTCAGGCATCCTGCTGTCCATGGTGCTGAACAGATCTGTGCTAAAAGCATAGATCTGTTCAGTGTACACTACAATATATATTGTTCTGTACTATATTACACAGACATCAGACCCACTGGATCTTCAAGAACCAAGTGGGTCTGGGTCAAAAAAAAAGTGAAAAAAAGTGAAAAAAAAGTAAAAATCAAAAAACACATTTATCACTGAATAAAAATGAAAAAAATAAAATTCCCTACACATGTTTGGTATCGCCGCGTCCGTAACGACCTGATCTATAAAACGGTCATGTTACTTTCCCCGCACGGTGAACGCCATAAAAATAGAAAAATAAAAACTATTAGGAAATTTAAATTTTGCCCACCTTACTTCCCAAAAAAGGTAATAAAAGTGATCAAAAAAGTCGCATGTACGCCAAAATAGTACCAATCAAACCGTCATCTCATCCCGCAAAAATCATACCTTACCCAAGATAATCGCCCAAAAACTGAAAAAACTATGGCTCTTAGACTATGGAAACACTATAACATGATTTTTTTTGTTTCAAAAATGAAATCATTGTGTAAAACTTAAATAAATTAAAAAAAGTATACATATTAGGTATTGCCGCATCCGTATCGACCGGCTCTATAAAAATATCACATGACCTAACCCCTCAGGTGACCACCGTAAAAAAATAAAAATAAAAACGGTGTAAAAAAAGCAATTTTTTGTCATCTTACATCACAAAAAGTGTAATAGCAAGTGATCAAAAAGTCATATGCACCCCAAAATAGTGCCACTCAAACCGACATCTCATCCCGCAAAAAATGAGACCCTACTTAAGATAATCGCCCAAAAACTGAAAAAACTATGGCTCTCAGACTATGGAGACAGTAAAACATTTTTTGGGTTTTAAAAATGAAATCATTGTGTAAAACTTACATAAATAAAAAAAATTGTATACATATTAGGTATCACCGCATCCGTGACAACCTGCTCTATAAAATTACCACATGATCTAACCTGTCAGATGAATGTTGTAAATAAAAAATAAAAAAATGTGACAAAAAATCTATTTCTTGTTACCTTGCCGCCCAAAAAAGTGTAATATAGAGCAACCAAAAATCATATGTACCCTAAACTAGTACCAACAATACTGCCACCCTATCCCGTAGTTTCTAAAATGGGGTCACTTTTTTGGAGTTTCTACTCTAGGAGTGCATCAGGGGGGCTTCAAATGGGACATGGTGTCAAAAGACCAGTCCAGCAAAACCTGCCTTCCAAAAACCGTATGGCATTCCTTTCCTTCTGCGCCCGTACAGCGGTTTACGACCACATATGGGGTGTTTATGTAAACTACAGAATCAGGGCCATAAATAATGAGTTTTGTTTGGCTGTTAACCCTTGCTTTGTAACTGGAAAAAAAATATTAAAATGGAAAATCTGCCAAAAAAGGGAAATTTTGAAATTTTATCTCTATTTTCCATTAAATCTTGTGCAACACCTAAAGGGTTAACAAAGTTTGTAAAATCTGTTTTCTAATACCTTGAGGGGTGTAGTTTCTTAGATGGGGTCACTTTTATGGAGTTTCTACTCTAGGGGTGCATCAGGGGAGCTTCAAATGGGACATGGTGTCAAAAAACCAGTCCAGCAAAATCTGGCTTCCAAAAACCATACGGCGCACCTTTCCCTCTACGCCCTACTGTGTGCCCGTACAGTAGTTTACGGCCACATATTGGGTGTTTCTGTAAACTACAGAATCAGGGCCATAAATAATGAGTTTTGTTTGGCTGTTAACCCTTGCTTTGTAACTGGAAAAAAAATATTAAAATGGAAAATCTGCCAAAAAAGTGAAATTTTGAAATTTTATCTCTATTTTCCATTAAATCTTGTGCAACACCTAAAGGGTTAACAAAGTTTGTAAAATCAGTTTTGAATACCTTGAGGGGTGTAGTTTCTTAGATGGGGTCACTTTTATGGAGTTTCTACTCTAGGGGTGCATCAGGGGAGCTTCAAATGGGACATGGTGTCAAAAAACCAGTCCAGCAAAATCTGGCTTCCAAAAACCATTCAGCACACCTTTCCCTCTACGCCCTACTGTGTGCCCGTACAGTAGTTTACGGCCACATATGGGGTGTTTCTGTAAACGACAGAGTCAGGGCAATAAAGATACAGTCTTGTTTGGCTGTAAACCCTTGCTTTGTTAGTGGAAAAAATGGGTTAAAATGGAAAATTAGGCAAAAAAATGAAATTCTCAAATTTCATCCCCATTTGCCAAAAACTCTTGTGCAACACCTAAAGGGTTAACGAAGTTTGTAAAATCAGTTTTGAATACCTTGAGGGGTGTAGTTTATAGAATGGGGTCATTTTTGGGCGGTTTCTATTATGTAAGCCTCGCAAAGTGACTTCAGACCTGTAGTGGTCTCTATAAATTGGGTTTTTGTAAATTTCTGAAAAATTTCAAGATTTGCTTCTAAACTTCTAAGCCTTGTAACATCCCCAAAAAATAAAATATCATTCCCAAAATGCTACAAACATGAAATAGACATATGGGGAATGTAAAGTCATCACAATTTTTGGGGGTATTACTATGTATTACAGAAGTAGAGAAACTGAAACTTTGAAATTTGCTAATTTTTCAAAATTTTTGGTAAATATGGTATTTTTTTATGCAAAAAAATTAACTTTTTTGACCCAATTTTACCAGTGTCATGAAGTACAATATGTGACGAAAAAACAATCTCAGAACGGCCTGGATAAGTCAATGCGTTTTAAAGTTATGAGCACTTAAAGTGACACTGGTCAGATTTGCAAAAAATGGCCAAATCCTTAAGGTGAAATAGGGCTGAGTCCTTAAGGGGTTAATGCACAGTGAATGCCTTAAAAACAAAACCCATAAAACTGTGGCGTAATTGTGTTTTTTCCCAATTCCACCCCATTTTTATTTTTCTTCTGCTACATTCTATGCAATAATAAATGGTGCCATAGAAAGTTACATTTGTTTCGGAAAAAAACAAGACCTCATATGGCTATGTAAATGGTAAAATAAAAAAGTTATGGCTCTGGGAAGACAGGGAGTAAAAAAGCAAAAAAAGCAAAAAAACTAAAATCACTGCATCAGGAAGGGGTTAAAGGGCCAGTGTGCGCACTTCCAAATCCTTACCCAGCCAATAGCTAGGGGCCCATGGGTATTTAAAATAGCCTCTCCAGGAAGAGAGTGCCTGAGCTTTAAGGTTCCCTGGTGACCAGCAAAGGTGTTGAAGTCTAGTGCTTCTGCAATTTTCTTGCATTTTGCTGGCATTTGTTTCTGTCTGTGATCCAGCCCTGTGCCTGCCCTCTATTTGTTTTCTTACACTTCTAGTTTCACTTCTGATCATTTTCAAGTTTAACCTTGCCTGTCTTCCTTGTCCATATTTCTGCCAAATATCCAACCTGTGTGCCTCATCACTACCACCCTGCCTGCCAGTTTAACCTGTATCTCCCACCATCTATGCCTCAGTGACTTTTCATACTGCTACTGCAGTTTTCCTTTGATTTTGCTATGTTTTATTTTCATGAGCTCCCAGTGCTTAACCACTTCCCATCTGGGCCCTTTGCCCCCTTCCTGACCAGGCCAAATTTTGCAAAACTGACATATCTCACTTTATGTGGTAATAACTTTGGAACACCTTTATTTATCCAAGTCATTCAGAGATTGTTTTCTCGTGACACATTGTACTTCATGATAGTCATAAATTTGAGTCAAAATATTTCACCTTTATTTATGAAAAAATCCCAAATTTACCCAAAAATTTGAAAAATTCGCAATTTTCTAAATTTCAATTTCTCTGCTTTCAAAACAGAAAGTGATACCTCATAAAATAGTTATTATTTAACATTTCCCATATGTCTACTTTATGTTGGCATCATTTTGGAAATGTCATTTTATTTTTTTAGGACGTTAGAAGGCTTAGAAGTTTAGAAGCAATTCTTCAAATTTGTAAGAAAATTGCCAAAACCCACTTTATAAGGACCAGTTCAGGTCTGAAGTCACTTTGTGGGGCCTACATAGTGGATACCCCCATAAATGACCCCATTGTAGAAACTACACCCCTCAAGGTATTCAAAACCGATTTTACAAACTTTGTTAACCCTTTAGGCGTTCCACAAGAATTAAAGGAAAATGGAGATCAAATTTTTAAATTTCACTTTTTTGGCAGATTTTCCATTTTAATAAATTTTTTTCTTTAACACATCGATGGTTAACAGCCAAACAAAACTCAATATTTATTACCCAGATTCTGCGGTTTACAGAAACACCCCACATGTGGTCGTAAACTGCTGTATGGGCACACGGCAGGGCGCAGAAGGAAAGGAACTCCACATGGTTTTTAGATGCCATGTCCCATTTGAAGCCCCCTGATGCACCCTTACAGTAGAAACTCCCAAGAAGTGACCCCATTTTGGAAACTAGGGGATAAGGTGCCAGTTTTATTAGTACTATTTTTGGGTACATATGATTTATTGATCATTCATTATAACACTTTATGGGGCAAGGTGACCAAAAAATTGGTTGTTTTAGCACAGTTTCTATTTATTTATTTTTACAGCGTTCACCTGAGGGGTTCAGTCAAGTGACATTTTTATAGAGCAGATTGTTACGGATGTGGCGATACCTAATATGTATACTTTTTCTCATTTATTAAAGTTTTACACAATAATAGCATTTTTGAAACCAAAAAATTATGTTTTAATGTGTCCATGTTCTGAGAGCTATAGTTTTTTTATTTTTTGAGAGATTTTCTTATGTAGGGGCTCATTTTTTGCGGGATAAGGTGACGGTTTTATTGGTACTATTTTGTGGGACATACGCGTTTTTGATCACTTGGTGTTGCACCTTTTGTGATGCAAGGTGACAAAAATTGCTTGTTTTGACACTTTTTTTTTTTATTTATTTTTTACGGTGTTCACCCGAGGGGTTAGGTCATGTGATATTTTTATAGAGCTGGTTTTTACGGACGCGGCAATACCTAATATGTATACTTTTTTTATTTGTTTCACTTTAACACAATAATAGCATTTTTGAAACCAAAAAAATGATGTTTTAGTGTCTCCATGTTCTAAGAGCTATAGTTTTTTTATTTTTTGAGAGATTTTCTTATGTAGGGGCTCATTTTTTGCGGGATGAGGTGACGGTTTTATTGGTACCATTTTGTGGGACATACGCATTTTTGATCACTTGGTGTTGCACCTTTTGTGATGCAAGGTGACAAAAATTGCTTGTTTTGACACAGTTTTTTTTATTTATTTTTTACGGTGTTCATACGGACGCGGCAATACTAAATATGTCTATTTTATTTTATTTTTTCTATTTTTATTTTTATTTTTTATTCCTTACTTGGGATTTTTTTTTTTTTTTGCATGTGAACCTTTTTTTTATTTTATTTTTTCAACACTTTATTTTATTTTTATTTTATTTTACACTTTTCGTCCCCCATAAGGTCATACAAGACCTCTGGGGGACATTTACTTCACTTTTTTTTTTTTTTTCACTGTTGATTTCTCCTGTAACTGGGGCTGACATAGTAGCCCCAGTTACAGTGGAAATGCACCCCTATAGAGGCTGTACAGCAGCAATTCTGCGCTGTACAGCCTCACAGCAGGGCTGATCGAGGTCTCTGAGAGACCTCACACAGCCCCTGCACTCTCCGGTCCCGGCGGTCACATGACCGCCGGGCCGGAACAGGAAGCGCACAGCGCTTCCTGCTCTGCAGACACAGCGCTCGGCGAGCGCTGTGTCTGCAGCGATCGTGAAGGCAGGGACACCTGGGCACTGTCCCTGCCTTGTCTTAGGGTTGCCCTGCTGTCACTGACAGCGGGCAACCCGATCAGCAGCTGCACGATTAGCGTGCAGCTGCTATTTCTGACAGGACGTTTTAAAACGTGCTGTCAGAAATCGACGTCCACCCATAGGACGTTTATATCCTATGGGCGGACGTGAGGCGGTTAAACAGGAGGACCGGACACCAGTAGGTTGGCTGCCAACCACACTGGGACTATCCCAGGGCATAGTGATTTGGTTGCTCCCCCAAAGCAAAATTCAGATCCCTGTACAGGGTTTTAAGTGTGTATACCAGGAGAACGCCAAAGTAACACCCTTAGGGTTAGCCCAAAGAAAACCAGTTGGTTGGTACAGTGATCCACAACTCACTGATCCATAACATGGATATTTCTGTCCTGAACTTAGACCCATGTTGATGTACACTAAAATGATTGACAAGTGAAATGTACTTATTATCTTGTTAAAATGACACCTGTAAAGGAACAGAAGGTAGAAAAAATGGGTAAGCTTAAAGATCTTATAGTCTTCAATAAGGATCAAATTGTGATGGGTAGATGACTGGATCGAACATTTACAAAATTTCAGGTGTTTTGGGGTGTTTCCAATTTTCAGGGGTTAGTATCTATGAAAAGTGGTCCATGAAAAGACAACCAGTGAACCAGCAACCAGCTTGCAGACTTGATGATATGGCCCCCAAATTCCCCAGATTTTAAGTCTATTGACCATGTGAGATGTGTTAGGAAAATGTGTGATCCATGAACAACCAACCTCACAGAATATAAGAATTCCTTTGCCCATGTCTTGTGCCAGATACTACAGGACACCTTCAGAAATCTGGTAGAGTCTTCACTTTGATGGCTTAAAGCTGTTTTGTCAATAGGGAAACCTCCAAAACTTTAGGTAGCTGGTTTTATTGTTATGACTAATTAGTGTATATCTACATAATATGGTGTCCAAGGAACATAAAGGCATACAGAGGTATAGCAGGGTTACAGATATGTCTATGACTGCTGTATTAAGACTTCATAAATCTCAAAGGTTATGCTGAGCAGTAAAATGTTTATTATTAGGGTTGAGCGAACATCTAGAAGTTCAGGTTCACCGGGTTCAGCCGAACTTTGCCGCAAAGTTCGGGTTCGGGACCCGAACTTGACCCCAAAACCTGAATCCCATTGAAGTCAATGGGGACCCGAACTTTGGGGCACTAAAATGGCACTAAAAAAGTCATAGAAAGGGCTAGAGGGATGCAAAAGGATGAAAAATAGGGGTAAGAGCAGGACAATTGCCCTGCAAACAAATGTGGATAGGGAAATTCATTAAAATAACATAGAATTTTCAAAAAAAGTAAAAAATAATGATCTTGAACTAGGAGGCGGAGGTCAAAGTGGAGTAGGAGGTTGAGGAGGCAGTGGACGTGGTGGTGTAGGTGGAAGTGGTGGTGGAGGAGGAGGTAGCCAACACTATTTTTGCAATTTTTTTATTTTTTTTTATTTATTTTTTTTTATTTTTTTTTAAATTTAGGAAGACCCCAAAACATTGGGAAATATAAAAAAGAAAACAAAGAGAAAGCACACTGGAGTATAACAATGGCTGGGTGCGGCCAGAAAACTTGTCTATTCTGCACAAGGTACGGACAAGTCCTGTGGGATCCATAACTGGTTAATTTTAATGAATGTGAGCTTGTCCACATTGGCTGTGGACAGGCGGCTGCGCTTGTCTGTAATCACCCCCCCCCTGCCGTGCTGAACACACGTTCGGACAATACACTGGCCGCAGGGCAGCCCAGCACCTCCAAGGTGTAAAGGGCAAGCTCAGGCCATGTGCCCAATTTGGAGACCCAGAAGTTGAATGAGACCCATCAGTCAGTACATGTAGGCGTTGCTGAAATGCTGCCTCCTGCTAAGACGTTCCATATCAGCTGGTGGTGCTGGTTGTTGTGAACTTCTTCCTTCTCCTCTGCCTTCGCCTTGTGCTTCTACTGAGCCTCCGGTGTCAGATGGTAATGCCATCAGCAGCGTGTCTACCAGCACGCGCTTGTACTCGCGCATCTTCCGATGACGCTCCAGTGACGGAATTAAGGACGGTACGTTGTCCTTGTATCCAGGATCCAGCAGCGTGGCCACCCAGTAATCAGCACTGGTTAGAATGTGGGCAACTCGGCGGTCGTTGCGCAGGCACTGCAGCTTGTAGTCGCTCATGTGTGCCAGGCTGCCCATAGGCAATGACAAACTGTCCTTTGTAGGAGGTGATCATCTGTGTCCTTTGTATCCCCCAGCCATGCTCCAGTAATGCCCATGAGCTGCTTTGGGTGCAACACTGCTGTGAACACGGTTCCTCCTCATCATCATCCCCCTCCTCCTCATCCTCCAGAACTGTGCCGTGGATGGACAATTGTGTACCTGGCCTCTGTTGGTGCAGGCACCCACCCTCCGAACCACTTGTGAATGACTGGCCTGATAACCATTGAAATGATCCCTCTTCCTCCTCTTCCTCCTGTGCCACAGCCTCGTCCATCATCACCCAAAGTGTTTTTTCAAGGAGACATAGAAGTGGGATAGTAACGTTAAGGACTGCGTCATTGGCACTGGCCATGTTGGTGGAGTACTCTAAACAGCGCAACACAGCACACACGTCCCGCATGGAGGCCCACTCATTGGTGGTGAAGTGGTGCTGTTCCGCAGAGTGACTCACTCATGCATGCTGCAGCTTAAACTCCACTATCGCCTGCTGCTACTTGCACAGTCTCAGCAGCATGTGCAAGGTGGAGTTCCACCATGTGGGCACATCGCATATGAGGCGGTGAGCAGGAAGGCTGAAGTTACGCTGCAGCGCAGACAGGCGAACAGCGGCAGGGTGAGAACGCCGAAAGTGCGCACAGACGTACATCATTTTCTGCAGCAGCTCTGACATATTTGGGTAATTTTTCAGGAAACTCTGCACCACCAAATTCAGCACATGCGCCAGGCAAGGGATGTGCGTCAAACCAGCTAGGCCAAGAGCTGCTACGAGATTTCGCCCATTATCGCACACCACCAGGCCGGGCTTGAGGCTCAGTGACACCAACTACTTATCAGTCTGTTGTTCCACGCTGGTCCCCAGCTCCTGCGCGGTGTGGGTTTTTTCCCCCAAACAGATGAGTTTCAAAAGAGCCTGCTGTCGTTTCCCCCTGGCTGTGCTGAAGTTGGTTGGGAAGGTGTTATGCTGACCAGATGAGGAGGAAGCGGAGTAGGAGGAGGGAGCAACAGGAGGCAAAGAGAAACATCCTGCAATCCTCGGTCGCAGAAGGACATGTGCCAAACTGCTATGCGCCTCAAGTACAGCCACCACTGCATTTACCCAGCATGCAGTTAGGGAGATATAATGTCCCTGCCCGTGCTTAATGGTCCACCTATCGGTTGTTATGTGGACCTTGCCACAGACGGTGTTGCGCAGTGCACACCTAATTTTGTCCAACACTTGGTTGTGCAGAAATGGGAAGACTCAATTGGAAAAGTAGTGGCGGCTGGGAACCACGTACTGTGGGACAGCCACCGCCATAACTTTTTGAAAAGTCTCTGTCTCCACCAGATTAAATAACAGCATTTTAAAGGCAAGGAATTTTGAAATGTTGGCATTCAAGAACATTTATGCCTTGCCTCAGACTCTGATTTCACAGCGTGCAAGCCACTCGCGTTTTGTTGTCAGCACATTGAAGAACTGCCATGCCAGGGAACTCCTTGGAAATGGCTTTGGTATGCTCAGTCTCTGGGTGCGGTGGGCAGTAGCAGGCGTACTGGCTTTGTGGACGGCCACTCTGATTTTGCACACTGCTCCCTCTTTTGCTGTGCGACTGGTGCTGTGTGACCACCACCTCTTCCTCCGAACTGCACACGTCACTCGCATGACCTTGATTCCATGTGGAGCCTAGGACCTCATCATCCTCCACATCACCTTCCACCCACTCTTCACCCCTGCCCTCCTTGTTGGTCTGCACACTGCAGAAAGCCGCAGCAGTTGGCACCTGTGTTTCATCACCATCAGAGATGTGCTGCGGTGGTCCTCTCATGTCCATATCCTAAAACATAACTGTTTGGGCATCAGTGCACTCAATCTCTTCCATTTCTGGAGCAGGGCTATGTGAACGGCCCTCGGAAACCCAGCAAGCAGAGTCATCAAAAAGTAGTTGACACAGATCGACCATGTCCTCTCCTTGCAACAGGAGCTCCACCAGCACCACGACCAGGGCCACTTCCCTTATTTGATGCTCTCCTCATTCTTTGAGGTCACCCACTGAACTAACATACAGATTAACTATATTATTTTCCCTGTCACATATGCAGTGCAGGTGTACTTCACGTAATAAATGGGTATATGAGGTGCACCTAACTAACAGACTGATTAACTATATCAGTTTCCCTGTCACGTATACAGTGCCGGTGTACTTCACACAATAAATGGGTATATGAGGTGCACCTAACTAACAGACGGATTAACTATATCAGTTTGCCTGTCGCTTATGCAGTGCCGGTGTACTTCACACAATAAATGGGTATATGAAGTGCACCTAGCTAACAAACGGATTAACTATATCAATTTCCCTGTCACATATGCAGTGCAGGTGTACTTCACGCAATAAATGGGTTTATGACGTGCACCTAACTAACAGAAGGATTAACTATATTATTTTCCCTGTCACGTATGTAGTGCAGGTGTACTTCATGCAATAAATGGGTATATGACGTGCACCTAACTAAAAGACGGATTAACTATTATATTTGCACCCACACAAAAAATTGCTGTAGGTCACCCACAGAATAAACAGCCAGATTTATGATTAGCTTTCTGTGTCAGGGGTGCAAAGATGGTGGATTGCACGCACAAAAAAATCGCTGTAGGTCACCCACAGAATTAACAGCCAGATTTATGATTAGCTTTCTGTATCAATAGTGCAAAGATGGTGTATTGCACCAACAAAAAATCGTACTAACACTGTCCCTCACTTCAGCTGCCTGGTTTCTGTCCCTTCACTCCTGAGAGCTGATGGGCAGTGCTACACATGATCCAGCTTTTATAGAGGCTGGGTCACATGATACACCAGCCAATCACAGCCATGCCATTAGTAGGCATGGCTGTGATGGCTTCTAAGGGCACACAGCTTAAAAGCTTGTTGATTGGCTGCATTGCAGCCTTTCAACAAGCTTTATTAAATGAACTGGGCACTCTCAGGATACAGGGATCATACAGATATTTATTGATGTATCAGACAATAAAACGACAATAAAAGAGAGAATGTGGCCCTCCTTTTGAAAATCTATGTATAAAACAGCACTTGTTCACTGCGGCTAGCACTCTGAATCTAGATAAGTATTAAAAACTGCACATGGCATATTCTTAAAGTAAAACGGCAATAAAATGGTACAGTAGCTTCGGAGGAAGGGGCACTCTTAAGCCCCGAAACGCGTCTAGCTCTAACAGGACCCCGAATTTTTAAGGAGTGAGGACCAACAGATAGAGCCGGAACCTCATACCATACTGCTCATCACCACGATAAGGTTAAAGTATAAGGAATCTGTGACAGCCTACAGCAGAGACCGGGCTGCACATGCCAAACTTTTACCTACGTGGGATTTAAACAACCTGACCGCTCAAAAAAGTCTGGAGGTAATTTAAAACACGACCCAGCAGAGCGACGGTGTGCAACGAAGTGGTGAGGAGAACTTTTCCGGTAAGACTATCTTTTGCATCGAATATTTGCTGACAGGAGATTTAACAAGACTTAAATGCTATTAGCCCAGTGGAACGCTACTGGTTGAATACAGAGCGGGACCTGTTTGTTGTGGGACTATCACGCCACGGTGCCTCTAACTGTTACCTTGGAGCTTCAGAACTTTATCAGTGAGGTGGGGAATAACTCGCAACAGTGATATTTGTAGTTTTCCCAGTGAATATTTAGCATCTGCGATATGTATGCGTTTTTTATTGTGCGTTTTTTTTGGTGTGAATAATTTGTGATGTACCATTTTATTGCCGTTTTACTTTAAGAATATGCCATGTGCAGTTTTTAATACTTATCTAGATTCAGAGTGCTAGCCGCAGTGAACAAGTGCTGTTTTATACATAGATTTTCAAAGGAGGGCCACATTCTCTCGTTTATTGTCGTTTTATTGTCTGATACATCAATAAATATCTGTATGATCCCTGTATCCTGAGAGTGCCCAGTTCATTTATCACAAGTTTTACGTTATTTTAGGGGACTGGGTGAGTCCACTTTACTGAGTGCACCTCTGTTTGGTCCTTGTGTGTTCCTGTGCGCCTCATTTACCATTTTTAAAGCTTTATTAAATGCCCGAACACCGAACTCGAACCCAAACTTTTCTGGCAAAGTTTGGGTTCGGGTCCGGGTATCAAAGATCGTAAAGTTCGGGTTCGCTCAACACTATTTATTATGTATGATCCGTTTACCAGCCAATAATACAGGGGTTTGTAGATTGCAATACCACAGCCAAAGAAAAATATCAATAGCCTGGTGTTAAGTCCTGAGAGACATTATATTCATAGGATAACACAACATGAGAAGATCATATCAATCAAATGGGACATTTACTTCTTTTATTTAGGCCAGCTGCATATAACCCTTGAAAGGCCACCTGGTGCCCTATCTCTAACTTATAGGAATTGTGGAATTTATTATACAAAGGCTTGGGCTTAACAGAGCAGCACATCTATAATTCCACTCAAAAGGCTTAACCTGACTCCTTGTCAGTTCAATCACAGTAACAAGGAAACTGGGCAGCAAGACATATCTGAAAGAACATATCTAATAAGTTGAAATTTAAATTTTTATGACCTCAATCCATTTATAAAGGAAACAATAATGAAAAGAATCTATATGGTTTGCCATGTTTCAATATTCTCTAAAGTATATTAACATTTGAGCATGCTGATACTATGATTCCTTAATTAAATGTGTCTTTTTCTTAAAGCACATTTATTATAAAGATGACTTTTAATATTCATATATAGGACTGTGTAAAAGGGGATTGCAAAGTTCCTGCAAGGTTCCATCTTCAAATGAATTAATATGAAAAGCAAAATCGTTGTGCAAATAGAAAAAAGGCTTCAGGCAGAAGCTGAATGGTAAATATTTTATTACAATAATCTCTTTGCCAGATAAAAAGTGTACAGAAAGAATTAAATGGCTTTCAAGATTTTCTCTGGTGCATTTTATTTCCATTAAATAGGCTAGCCATGCTGGTTAAAAGCAACTAATGTATGGATAAACAGGTAGGCAATTATTTATAATCTGGGATGGCATACAAGTAGACCAATGTAATGAAGGAGGAGCTAAAGGTTATACATTGAAGTTTTTAGAGTGAGAGTCCATGATTTTGGGGCTGTAGCATTATACGCCTCAGGTTTCATTAAGAGAATCTACTAACTAATTTACGCCAGCTTTATAATGTTGAAAATGATGGCACACATCATATTTGGGCTAAATATTGCTCTCTCCTGGTCACATTTCAGAAGTGACAAGAAAATTGGGCAGGTTTAGTGGAGGTCAGTCAGTTAAATCAGTCCCCACTGTTTTTCACTAATGAGGGGCAAACACTCGGAAACGGCTGTCTGCAGATGAGGTACTGGCTTAGTTATTAGCCAAGTTATGCCTCAAGGCCTCTTTAAATGGTTGAGCATTGACTTACAGGATAGATACCTTACATCTGGTGGCAACCGAGGTTCAGCTTTCTTATTTTTTGGGAAAGAGAACTAATTGGCATGCTGTTTTCCCAGAGATGCATTACATGGCCTATAAGACCATTCTGCTTACTAGCTGCTCTCTATAAGTAGAACTAATACACCACAAGATTTATGTATTACTTTGAGACAATCTACTTCAAGACAATCCAGTCCGTTAATTTCCTGGCCATAAATGACATAATGTAAAGTGTCTGCACTGTGGACAACTTCTTCTCATTAGAGGAGTTCTCAAAGATATGCTGGGTACCAGACTGTCCCACTGTTGAGATGTCTAGCACTCAGCTCTGTGAGGGATCCAAGCCACCCAAAGAGAAATTATGCATTACAAAGTTGATCTAGGAAATGTATGGACTGTCCCTGTAAGGCATGGTGGTGTAGCTTGTGCCAGTTTCTCCAGAGTGAGACATGCTAATAGTAATCAATAACTATGGCTAGTTTTTACTTTATATTTATAATTCAGGAACAGCTTGAACATCTTATTGTAATGTAAAAGAAGTCTGTCATCTCCATAATAACTTTCAAAGTAAGCATACCTCCATGTATGGCAGGTCCCTTAAATATTATCATACCTTTCTTGTGAAATCTGTACCTGAGAAATGCTTTTTTTTTTATTATGCAAGTAAGTTTTCAATGCACCACATGTGGGGCCAATCTATTAGGTGCTCCGGCTATACCAAATTATCAATCAATTAATAGGGGGAGGGCTGGATGGCATCGCTAGAGGAGTAATAGTGAAAACTACAGACGAGCGAATTTCTAAAAAATTTGATTAGTTCGAATCGTCAAATTTTCCAAAAAGATTTGATTTGATCCAAATTAATTTGTGGCGAATTGCTTTAACAGCTATTTCCTGGCTGCAGAGAGCCTGAGTAGTGGTGCAGAACACTGTGCCTTGCAGCAACATGCATAGTGAGTCTGCTATGGTAGTGAAACAATACTGTAAGTCAGTATGACACGCAGGTGACAGGCGTTGCTCTTAGAATCACTGCACACTTCACTTCTTTGGGCAGTTACAGGGCCAAAACTGACCAAATAACTCAAGTGTGAGCTCAGCCTTATAGGTCAATGTTAGCATCAGGTATAAAAACCGTGCAGAGGTCCAAGATCCTACTATAGCATGGAAGAGCGCACTTCTTTTACACCGTTGCCGGATGATTCCACATATATGTCTACAGAACCTGTTCTATTAAATGCTTATATAAGTAGACCCCCCTGACAGAGTGGAGAGGGTGTCAGCAGTAAGTTTGTGTTGACGTCACTGATTATTTTGCCCTTTCCTCAGATCCGTCAGAACAATAACCCCCCAAAAAACGGATCCTTTCTGCTGAGCATCCGCCTTCACTCGGTCAGCATTTGGTCAGTAATCCATCAGTATTGCTAAAGCCAAAAAAAAGGAGTGGATCCAACACAGAGATGACATGTTAATGGAATATTTGCATGTCTTCTGTGTTTTGTACCCACTCCTGCTTTTGGTTACCAAATCATAAGCCAATTCTGATGGGAACATACATTACAGCTGCTACACAGACAGGAACCATTGTGTGTCTCATTTTTCCTTCCTTCTGAAAGATCAGAAGAAGGGTCAAATAAATGATGATGTCAACCAGGCCAAAAAGGCAAAATAGTGGTTCCTGGGAGAAGGACCTAAACACATCTTTTACCGCAGAAGAACAACGTCTCTTTGTCGAGTCACACTCCTCTTCCAGATGGGTCAGGATCCAGGAGAACGGATACAAACTCCTTACCTGATGGTATAAAACCCCAGATGTAACTTGCCGTTTCTCCTCCTCGGGTTCAGACGCATGCTGCAGATGTGGGTCCGGTAGGGGGACATTTTATCATGTCTGGTGGTCATGTCCACCAATTTTATCATGGTGGTCTGAAATTTTCAAACAATGCAATCTAATTTTCAAAACTAAAATCTCTCCCTCTCCCAAGCTAGCCCTCTTGGGGCTCTACTCCCCCCTATTTAGTTCTTTCCCTCTAAAACTCTTCAAAAAACTATTGACGGCTGCCCGCCTGTTGATACCCCGGCATTGGCTGTCCCCTGACCTTCCCTCGCTCGATCATTGGCTTAACAAGATTGATTCCATCTACAGGTTCGAAAAACTGTCGCGCATGGGAGAATCATTCTCATGGAAACTTCTGCGCTCTTTGGAGACCATGGATCGACTACAGGAGATACTCTTTGTGATTTTAACACCTCAATGGATATATAGTATTATCTCTCTACTTGATGCAGACTGCGTCTTCGACTTAATGTGCAGACACCCACCTGTTATTATTATTATTAATGTTACTTGTTATATTTTCACCTAATGTAAGGTGATGCTGTATGACACAGACTTGTGTCCATCACCATTTGCCTGTATCTCTGCTATTATGGTAAAAAAAAAAAAAAAAGGCAAAATAGTGGCCAGTCATGAAGTGGGGAGGATGGGAACAGCATGATAAGTCCACAGAGTGGCCCAATTACATAGTGAGGAGGTGGCAACTGCAGCATGGGGAGGCCACAGAGTGGCAAGGTGACACAGTGTGGAGGTGGCAACAGCATCAGGAGACCACAGAGTGGCACAATGACATAGTGTAGAGGTGGCAACAGCAGCATGGGGAGGCCACAGAGTGGAAAGGTGACATAGTGTTGAGGTAGAAGCAGTAACAGGAGACCACAGAGTGACAAGGTGACATAGTGTGGACGTGGCAGAAGCATCAGGAGACCACAGAGTAGCAAGGTGACATAGTGTGGAGGTGTCAGCAGCAGCATGAGGAGACCACAGAGTGACCTGGTGACAGAGTGGGGAGGTGGGTGGCACTAACAGTAGCCGATGACGATGGTGAGTGTAAGAAGGAGCACTTGGCATCAGATGTGTGGCATTAGGCGGGAGGCAGCATCAGAATAGTAGCTGAGGCAGGTAGCCAGAAGAAACCGGTCTCTTTTGTCAAGGTTTGGGTGAGGCAGCATGGATGATCTAATCTGATGCATCAGGTATTGGTGGGTGGAAATCCTGGATGATCAATGCCTGATTCTTCTTGACAAAGGTCACCCTCTTCACATTTTGGGTGGACAGGCGAGTTCTCTTTGGGATAACTATGAATCCCGCCGCACTAAACACCCGCTCTGATGCCACACTACTGTTCGGGCAGGACATCTTTTCCAGGGCAAACTCGGCCAGTCGCGGCCACAAATCCAGTTTAGCTGCCCAGTAGTCCAGCGGATCTTCAATGACAGCTGGCAAGGTGCACTCCAAGTATGCTACCACCTGCTGGTTCAGGTTCTGCTCTATGTCTAGATGCTGGTGAGTAGTTTCTTTGGGTATGCGGGTCAAGAAAGCTGCTCATCAGTGACTGTACACTCATGCTGCTGCTGATGAAGCTGGTACTGCTCCTGCCACTCTCTCCAGTAGCCATGGATGTTGAATGTGAGCGCAAAGGATGGACGATGGCGCAGATAGGCAGCGGCCAACTGACTACATAGGATGTCTCTATAGATAGTCTTCCCTCTTAGCGGGTGTAAAAAAGGCCCCCATTTTGGACGGGTAGCAAGCGTTCGACAAGGTGGAGAACCAGAAGTCATCCCTCTGCCGAATGGTGACAATTCAGCTGTCACTACGCAAGCAAGTGAGCATGCATCGGGCAATTTGTGCAAGTGACTCAGAGGGACTCCCTGCCTTCATCTTCACTGCATACTGCCATGGTGTGTCTGGGTCCACTGCCCCGTCTTCCTCGTCGCCCTGTAGCTCCTCTGGCTGCTCCTGCTCCTCCTCTCCTGTCACCTCTATATAAAAACAGGACATCTTTTCCAGGGCAAACTCGGCCAGTCGCGGCCACAAATCCAGTTTAGCTGCCCAGTAGTCCAGCGGATCTTCAATGACAGCTGGCAAGGTGCACTCCAAGTATGCTACCACCTGCTGGTTCAGGTTCTGCTCTATGTCTAGATGCTGGTGAGTAGTTTCTTTGGGTATGCGGGTCAAGAAAGCTGCTCATCAGTGACTGTACACTCATGCTGCTGCTGATGAAGCTGGTACTGCTCCTGCCACTCCCTCCAGTAGCCATGGATGTTGAATGTGAGCGCAAAGGATGGATGATGGCGCAGATAGGCAGCGGCCAACTGACTACATAGGATGTCTCTATAGATAGTCTTCCCTCTTAGCGGGTGTAAAAAAGGCCCCCATTTTGGACGGGTAGCAAGCGTTCGACAAGGTGGAGAACCAGAAGTCATCCCTCTGCCGAATGGTGACAATTCAGCTGTAACTACGCAAGCAAGTGAGCATGCATCGGGCAATTTGTGCAAGTGACTCAGAGGGACTCCCTGCCTTCATTTTCACTGCATACTGCCATGGTGTGTCTGGGTCCACTGCCCCGTCTTCCTCGTCGCCCTGTAGCCCCTCTGGCTGCTCCTGCTCCTCCTCTCCTGTCACCTCTATATAAAAAACACCCATTTTGCTACACATTGCTTGTGCTCCGATGCCCTCCTCCTCCTCCTCCAGTTAAGCCCCCACAGGGCTCATGTGGCCGTGAGATCTAGGTGCCACGTCTCCAGTTCCAATAGTTTATGGCCTTTCTCTGTTCGCACAGTCGATCCAACATATGGAGGTAGGAATTTCAACGGGTAAAAACAACGCATATCAGCCTATGTTGGGGGACGCAGTTCTGCTGCTGTAGCTCAAGGAGGGTGTGTTTGGTGGTGTACGAGTGGCTGAAGGGCATGCAAAGTTTCCTGGCCATTTTTAGGATGTCTTGCAGATGGGTGGAAGACTTCAGGAACTGACAAACCAGATTGAACACGTGCGCCATGCAGAGCGCATGGCTCAGCCATCCTTGACTCAGCGCTGACACCATGTTTTTACCATTGTCTGTCACCATGGTTCCAATTTTGAGTTGTCGTGGAGAAAGCCAGGATTTGATTTCTTGATCAAGGACGCAGAGCATTCCTCCCCTGTGTGTCTCCGTTTGTGCAGGCAAATGAGGTGTAGAACAGTGCGACCCCGCCGTGCCATGCTCATGTGGTATGCTGGTGGGGCACTGTGAATTGTACATGCAGTGGAGGCTGAGGACAAGCTGGAGGATGAGAAGGCATAGGCAGACATTGTCGCAGGACCAACCGAGTGAGAATGTGAATGCGAAAACTGCGTCACCTGGCCAAGTTGCTGGTTTGGCTGGGCAGGAACCACGTTTACCCAGTGGGCCGTAAAGGACATATAATGTCATTGACCGTAGTTACAACTCCACACGTCGGTGCTTCCGTGCACTTTGGCAGACATCAACAGGCTCAAGGACTGGTCCACCTTCTGTTCTACATATGTGTGAAGGGCTGGTACTGCCTTTTTGGCAAAGAAATGATGGCTTGGGACTCTCCACCTCATCTTGGCACAAGCCATCATTTCTCTGAATGGTGCAGAGTCCACCACTTGGAAAGGGAGGGACTGCAGTACCAGCAATTTGGACAGGAGCACATTCAGCTTCTGCGCTGTTGGATGCATGCACGCATTACTGTTGTCTCTTGACAAACGCTTCGGTGATCGATTGCTGACGGAATGACTGACTAGGAGGAGGAGCAGGAGCATCAGGACCAAAAGATGATGGGAAGGACAGACAGCTTCCTTCTGCTAGGTGATGGAGCCTTTACTGCCTGAAATCGGGTACATTCCATTGGGGGATATAGTGGTTGCTGCGGCCGGCTGGACCACCACATTGTAGCCACAGTTCTCCCAGGCTACTTTATGGTGATGCTGCATATGTTGACGCAGGGCCATGGTACCAACATTGGCACTCTGGCCATGCTTCGCCTTTTGCCCACAGATTTGACAAATGGCCATGTTCACCTCCCCTGGCAGCTTAACAAAAAACTGCCACACCGCCGAGTAGGTAATTTTACTCCCAACACTCCGCACTGACTGACTGCTACTGCCATTGCCTCCATGAACCCCTGCACCGCTACTTTCTGGGCCGGTAGGCTCCTGCGAAGTGGGTGGTCTACCCGGGACACGTTTGGCTCCCGACCTCCCACTGCTGCCACCCTGCTTACTCCCGGCCATGCTACAGACTTGCTGGCTCTCACATGCAAGCTGCCACCCTTTTTTTACGATGATGATGAAGACCATTTGTCACCCGGCTCCCAATTGCGATCGGCAACATCATTATCGAGTACTGTCTGCACGTCACTGATATTCTCCTCAACAGTCTCTGAACCAGGAGTCTGACTGCGCGCATCACCAGCTCCCATGCCACTCTCCTCATCACTACTTGCCAGCTTACCAGAGGAAGTGGCGGATGTCTCCTCCGGATCTTGGCTGGGCAGTAGCTGCTGACTGTCCACTAGTAGCTTGTCCTCGCTGTATAGTGGAGCTGAGCCCACAGCATATAGTACTTCTCTGGCTGAGGGATCAGAAAAGGACAGAGGCAGGTGAGGGCACAGGGCTTGCTCCTGGGCCATGCCAACTAAAGGTTGGGTCTGACGAATCCATCAAATCTTTGCTGGGGTGTCTGATGTCACTCGCAACTAATTCGAAGATCGAGTCAACCATTCAAGAACCGCTGGGTTGCTGGTCAAGACATAACCATTAGCTGACACTAGGAGCTCAAGCCTCTCGAAGTGGCACGCCCCCTTACTCTGTGGTTACCTGTGCCTTCACCAGAAACATTTAGGCCTGTGCCCCTCCCCTGTGCAGGGCCTGTCACTTCTCTGTCTGACATCAAATAAGTAAATAAAAGGGAAATAAATACTGGCCAAAAAGGGCTTTAATTTTCTCACTTCAACACATAACGACTAATAAGCCATTTTTTTTTTCCCCACTAATACACGCCAAAAAAAGGCTTTAGAACCTATAAGTGTGGCCATGAACAGCAAATATTTTTTTTTGCCACTAATACAGGCCAAAAAGGGCTATAATTTTCACAATGGCTAATAAGCCCCTTCCCCCCACTAATACACGCCAAAAAGTTCTTTAGAACATATAACTGCGGCTGTGAAGGGCAAATAATTCTTTTTTTGCCACTAATACACGGCAAAAAGGGCTGTAATTTTCTCATTTTATCACACATCGGCTAATAAGCCCTTTATCTTTTCACCCACTAATACAAGCCAAAAAAGGCTTTAGAACCTAAAACTGCGGCCATGAACAGCAAAACAAATTGTTTTTTGCCACTAATACAGGCCAAAAAGGGCTTTAAAATAAGCCGAATTCCCCCCCCCCCCACTAACACAAGCCAAAAAAAGGCTTTAGAACATAACTGCGGCCATGAACAGCAAATATATATTTTTTACACTATTACACACCAAAATGGGCTATAATTTTCTCACTTCACCACACAACGGCTAATAAGCCCCTTTTGTTTCCCCCACTAATACACGCCAAAAAGGGCTTTAGAACATATAACTGCGGCTTTGAACGGCAAATAATACATTTTTTGCCACTAATACAAGATAAAAAGCGCTTTAAAACATATAACTGCGGCTGTGAACGGCAAATAATATTTTTTTGCCACTAATACACGGTAAAAAGGGCTGTAATTTTAACCACACAATGGCTAATAAGCCCTTTTTCTCCCCCCCACTATATATATATATATATATATATATATATATATATATATAACTACACCGCACAAGGCCGAATAAGACCCCAATAACAAGAACTGTTTGCTGGAATTACAGAGGTATTGCAAGCCTAAAATAAGCAGCAGTATAATGGCAATTTGGATCCGCAGTCAATGCACAAGGTGTAATAGGATTGTTCCTATTACCCAGGCTGTAAACACCTTTATTGAACCCTGTTCTGCTTCAAAACTGTGGAATAATTCCTACCTATCCTTTCCCTACACTTCTAATGATCTTTCCCTGTAACCTCAATTGAGCAAAATATAAGTTTTCAAGTCTTTCCTAGCACTGTCCCTAATGCCTGCTAACGTCTCTCCCTGCACTAAGTACACTGGAAAATGGCAGAATCCAAGAAGGCTGAGGCTATTTATAGGGCTGTGACCTCACAGGGCTGGCTGTTGATTGGCTACATGCATGGCATTATGGGTGATCCCTCGTTCACAGAGTACCTTGCTCCATGTCCTAAAATGTGCAGCAGCCATTTTAGGAAAAAATTTGATTCGTTACCATGAAGCGCGAGGAAATTTGTATTCGGTACGAATTGAATATTTCCTAAAATTCTGATCGAATTCCACTTTGTTAGCTTTGATTCGCTCATCTCTAGTGCAAACAGAACTACCTATCTGTGGTGTACCCAAAAACTTATTTGCATAAAAGAAAAAAGAATTACTCAGGATTAGAGGACTGGATTTTCACAAGAAAGGAATGGTTATGTTTCAGGAGAACCTATCTTACATTGTTACTTTGAAAACAATTTCTGAGATGACAGAGTCCCTTTATAGACATCATGTGTTTATATACCAAGGGGAGAGAGAGAAATGGATCGCACATCCACATGCTATGCTTTGATCTAATAAAACTCGCTTCTCAACGCAATATATAGTGTACAGCCCCTGTAAAAGAGGCATTAGTGTACATTTTGCTCAAAAGGCATAAGCCCTCTCACCACATTAAATGTTGCCTCTAAGAGTGGGACCTACTCTGAACTAGGCGCACCATGGCGCGGTGGCGCGGTGAGTGGGCTTTTGCCTTTTGATCAAAATGTACACTAATGCCTCTTGTACAGCATGCAGTATAGGGGGCTGTACACCTTATATTGCGCTGAGAAGCGAGTTTAATTAGAATTAAGCATAGCATTGTGGATGTGCGATCCAGTTCTGTTTTTCTCCGCTTGATATATACATTATATGTTAATGATCTCCGAGATGACAGAAACCCCATCATTTATGTGCTTTAGTCCTTACTGCCTGCCTGATAAGGCACCTTCAGACCTGAAATGCATTAGTTTTATGAACATGTCCATAATATGGCTCTGGACAGGACCCTTAGATTTACTCTTAAAGGGCATGAAATCCCATTCGGTGAGATATGGAAAGTGTTTGCAAGGCAAGCTTTCTTGATCTCATAGGACAGGATATGGTCTTGTCCTTGCAACAATTTATATTGCTTCTGCACAGCTCCTTATTACGACTACGTGCACAGAGCCTAAATGATGGCGTTTGTCTGACCTTTGAGGAATTTAATGTATTATGTTGGACATCAGTCGCTAGAGTTCCTTTTTCTGAGCTTTTTCTAAGCTAGTGTTTGACCAGCACAATCAGTGTCCCCCACAATGATTTTGTTAAGCTAGCTGTACTATTAGCATATTTTATATTCTCCAACAACGGCAAAATTATAATATTTTATTTTTTCTTGTGGCAGCTCAATTTATCTATGGTAAGCCTGTTAAAGTCTGAAAGAAAACACGCATTTGCATTATGGACTCTTAAACATGCTTCTTTCTTGTCCCTCACTCCAATAACAATTACATTAGAGGTCGCACAGCACCAGCAGAATTCATTGAAGCAACCGAGCGATGGGTAAGAGAGCACATTCATTCTCCCATCTTATCTGCATGTAAATGATGACAGAAGCAAGTGACAATATAAGAGGCATGTGTGAATTAGAAAAAAATATATAGGGTGCCAGTGCTGCCTGCAATGGAAATCTGTACAAAGGCACTGACAGCAAAGTTTTATTGCAGAGCCATGGGAGATCGGCAGCACCTGTCATACACAATTGCTATTTTACAGTTAATGACTTAAGGGCCCTGGGAGATAACACATAAAATTCACTGTTGAAAAACATGACTTTACAACACCTATGTGTGCCAGGAAGAGACATGACATGATAGAGATGGTTTTGTCCCCTATCATTTATTTCATAGAGGCATTTTTATATTTATTAAGCTAAGAACATTGAGTTAGCATACATCTAGAAGACACCATAAAGCGTCACGCTGTAATGTCATGACATGGAGTTACTATATAGAACCTAGAAATTTGAACAATGCTTCATGACGAATGAGGCTGTAACATTGGAGGAAATGCTGTTGTTTTTAACCTACATTGCCAAGTTCCGACATGGGAGATTTCAGTGAAATATCAATTTCCACGCTGAAAATAATGTGAAAAATCCTTTCAATTCAAGTAAATGGGATTTTGAAATCATATTCACATGCTATGAAAAATAAATAAATGCATGGATCTACAGCAGGAAACATCCATCGCAGATTTCTTTCAGAAATATATTTTCATCTGTTGCCTTAACCCTTCCTGCCTTTAAAGGGTCACTTTATAAATTTGCTGTCCACACAGCCATATGAGAGAGAGCTTTTTATAAGATAAATTGTACATTTTAATAGACCCATTTAATAGTTAAAATAATGTACTGATAAGGTCCCATTTGGACGGCTGTAGTTCTTTGCGCATCCGCAAAACACGGATACCAGCCATGTGCGTTCCGCAATTTGAGGACCGCACATGGCTGCCACTATAATAGAAAATGCCTATTCTTGTCTGGACAAGATTCTTGCGGACAAAAATAAGACATGTTCTATCTTTTACCCGGAGCAACAGAATGGAACCACGGATTCGGACAGCACACGGTGTGCTTTCCGTATCTTTTGTAGCCCCATTTAAATTAATGGTTCCACACCCATTCCACAAAATTGCATAATGGATGCGGACTGAATGAATGAGCCCTAAACCATAAAAAAAATAAAACTGTTTCATTGGGCATGTGCCGAACCAAGTGACATTTTTGGTGCATGCCCAGTGAAACGGTTGAAGCTGATCCCTGAGTTGAATTTCAAGAGCGCAGGTGCAAGCAGTCCCTGTAGGCTATTCTGGAGGTAAAGGGTGGGCGTGGTTATCGGCCTCTCGTGATGTAGCCGGGGGGCAGGGCAATGGCGCTGCTGAGTGCGTAGTGTATGAGCAGAGGAGAGGCATGCTTGGGCTTTGTAGGGGGGCTGGCCTGGGCACTTGATGGGGGAGTTCATGGGCACCTTTGAATGAAAATAGCAACCCTCTGTGCACCTTAATGCCTCATTAGCATATGGATAAAAGTGGATTTTATGAAGATATAATACCAACTCCAAATAAAAACCTATGGAAAGAAGGTATGAAGTACTATAAGGACATAGTTTTGGTTTAATATTGATTCTCTAGGTAACAGATTCTCTTTAATCGGCAGAGGATATCCAGCGGTGCAAGAAAAACCATCCAATATTTTGGTTACAATTTCAAAGATTTATTTAGCAAGTGGAACAACGCGTTTCGGGGACAACAGTCCCCTTTGTCAGGTACAGAATGCTTGCAAGCATTCTGTACCTGACGAAAGGAACTGTTGTCCCCTATAAAAATCTATGGAATTCTAACCAAAATATTGGATGGTTTTTTGTGCATTGCGGGATATCCTCTGTCGATCTACTGATCTACTCACCTTATGAGGGACCCCAGGCATCCCTGACCAGAAGTACCCACATCCTTGGCCACACACCATCCACACAGGAGGGGGATTCATACAACGCCAGATGAGACTACACTAGAGTTGTGCCTACGTTTTGCACTACGCCACAAGGTGAGCCTCCTCGTTGGAGACATTTTGCATAATAAACATTACGGTATTACCCTATAGTGCGCCTTTTTATGTTTCTCAGCTAAACATCGCCTGTACAACCAACATATTCTCTTTAATTACCATAAAAACATTTCTATGGTGGTTTAAGACCTTGGACCAGTTTGTAATAAACAACCTTTCCCCAGTGATAAGTTAATTAAATAGTCCTCTGTTGCTGGAATACCTAGCAAACATCTGCAGGGCATTGAGCTAATAGGTCCATAAGACAGATGCATAGCTACTTTGTGCAGTGGCACCTACAGTACATGGGGGTCCTCAATGGGGGTTTAGAATTATCTTATAAGTTATTTAAAATTGCCCCTATTCCACAGTTATTGAAGTCACAAGATCTTAGCTATCAATGAAGTTAGGCACCCATTAGAGAAAGAAGAAGATGTGTTTATATGCACAGAGCTCATAGGATAAAAGTTGAGAATATAATATTATATAAACATTTCTGAACAACATACTAATATTAGTTGTAAGGGATTGCTCTCTCACAGGGGTCGCAATCACAGATTTCTCATCTGACAACGCGGTTCAAGTCCAAATGGTGCTTTATTCTGGCACTTCAGCACCATCACAAACAAAAAACAAAATACACACCTGCCGTCTGGGCTCTAAAAATAAAAATGCAGTTGACACACAGGGTCGCCGGCTCCAACCCTCTCTGTAGGGTCACTTCCTCTTCACAGTCATACATAGAGGGTTGTCTTATCTCTCCTTGATTATAGCCCAGCTGACCTCACCTGTGATTTCCTCAGCTAAAGGTAATATCTTTTTGTATCCTTTTCTGTCCATACCTGACCTGTCCACCAATCATCCCTTGGTTATCTGCCCTTCCCCAGTAGGGATAACTAGGAGTTGCCAGTTAGGTTCGAGGACAGGGGGTCTCCACCTTCAGGATTCGCCCCTGGGCACAGGGCCTATGCTTAGGACCATCATTAGGGTTATCTACTCCCCACTAGGCTTCTTTGGTGGATACGCCCAGGTTTGGACATTTTAGGACCTATGTTTGTCTTGGTAATACTATTAAAGATTATTTATAATTTAGGGTTACACTTCAGCTGGACTTTCGATTTCTACATTGAACCCAATATAATTGTATATCCATTTGTGCTGGATGTTTAATATCTGTAGTAGACTTGGGGTGTTGACTGAGAGACTGCCACTACCAACCTGTCTCTCAGTCCAAAGAAATGCAGCCAATACAACTTTAAACAAAACAATCTCCAGCAAGCTATGCCTTGCTGAAGCAGCACTATTTCTGGATTTCAGTTATCTCACCCAGCTAAACTGAACCACCGGGTGAAATACACACCCCCACCATACCTTTACCGTGCACTTTATCATATAGTACATTTTAAAAATATGTAAAAACATTTTTTATAAAGCCCTACAAAAGAGCATTTCTTGGCACACGTGTAACCTATGTTAATAGAGCATAACTGACTATAAGAACCTGGCAACACATTTTTTATTTAAGGCCTACTGCATAAGGTCACACTTGCACTTTAAAATTCAGGGCTGCAAGGAAGCTATCTGGTTTCAAGACTAGGTTCTAGTGCCTGAACTAGGGCACAGTCTGCAATTTGTTTGCATTGCTCAATCTAGAGTTTTCTAACTTACCTTAAGGATAAATTCATTTAGTGTTTGTGTTGTGCTATTTAGATTTAATTAATGCGGAAATTTGAAAAAGCATAAAAGCCAACAAAAAAAATCCACCTTAGTTCCACTAGCGGTAGAACAACACATTTGCTAGAAAGTGAGTCTGAATACATTATTACTGTTGAAATATCCACTTAGAAATGACATCACAAAACTATTTTACTATAATGAGGAAATACTACCAACTCCATTAGTTACAAATAGTTTTCTCTATTTTAATGAAAAATTCTACCTGATGTGATGTATTTTATCCTTGGGGAAGGTCATCAATGTATGATTGGGGGGTCCCCACTTCCAGGACCCACATGAAGCAGCAGAGCAAAGAGCGAATATAAATTTTCTCTGAAATTTTCAACTGATTTAGGAACTTATTTTCATATTATCAGCTCCCTGACTAGTGAAAGAGTATACATGTTCCTTTATAGCCACATTTATTGAGAAAAAGGGTCCTGTTCTCTGTCAGATCAGGTTGCCAGAGATGTGACCATAGCCTAACAGTAATGTTTATGAACTCATTTTGATATTTTAATTATAGAGTCATTTACATTTTATGTCAGTTTTTTGGTGTAGAAAAGTCTCAAATTTAGTCTCAAGTGCCATTTAGCGACGTTTGTAACTTTTTTGGTCTTTTTCCTATACTCTCTCCACTTTTGCAAAAGTTAACACAGTGTAAACAGCCCTTGGAGGTCATTTAGCAACATGTGCACCAGAAAACTGGTTCATGTTACATCACAATTCTATTCCAGCTCCTGGCAGAAATAAATGTATGTTCTGGCAAACAGACAGTAGACAAAGCACCCAATTTATTAAGAGATGTGCTCCCCATAATAAACAGGTCAGATCATCCACCACCAGGGTTTTTACTAAACAATCTTTAGTAAATAACCTCCAGGGTGTATCTCAGGCTCTGCTTTGGTCACACTTTTAGTCAAACACGTTTTATGCAATTTTCACACAACCTTACAGTCTGCAACTAAACTGTATAAGAACGCCTATGAGTTTAAAATGTTGGGTGGCATTTTCCCAATGTGACAATTGGATAAAGGTATGGTGGAATGATATGATTTGTTTTTTAAGTTCATAATTTAGGTATTAAGTATGTCAAAAATGTGAACATCATTGTGGCAATGAAGGGGCGAAATATGACTTTTTTTTATTGTTGTTTATTTTTTTTTCCCAGTCCTCCTCTATACACCTGCAATGAGTTATTTTCTCATCTAAATGCTAATTGCTTCCTACCTATGCTGTTTAGGTGGGACATATCAGTATTTGACAGTACCACATTTCTTTTCACAGTAATGTCATTTGCATTGCTCCTTTTCTTGAGCCACAGGACTTTCATATCGTTCTATGTGCTTTCATAATTAAGGCCATGACTGTGCTTTTTTATTGGCTTTTACTTGTGCATAATTCCAGGTGCTTAGATTCTGTTAATTTATCTTTTTATCATAAGACCGATGCTAAGACTCCCTGGTCTTTCAGTTTATGATCACTGGAACTCCTTGAATGATGATCTAGTAACTTGGCCAAGGCTCCTAGAATATTCCGAAGATTCATAAGACTTGCCTCAGTAGAAATCATTGAAGATATAGACAGGTGTTTTTTTACTTTGTGAGCTGCCTATGGAAGATTTATTAAAACTGGTGTAAAGGGAAACTGGCTTCTTTGTCCATAGCAACCAATTAGACTGATCCTTTCATTTTCCAAAGGAGATCTGAAAAATGAAAGGTGGAATCTCCAAAGCTTTTTGCTGCTAAAACAACAGCAAAAAAAAATAAAAAAAAATCGCCATGGTACACTTGAAACACCTTCAAATTGTGGGAGGAGTTTATTAATGTTCTATTCCAAGTTTCCGACAAGAAAAGTAACACATTTTGGCAAAAGTCTCAGTTCTATTCTATGCTTGCTATTAAAAAAAAAAAAAAAAGGGGGCAAGGCATGAGCAGGAGTGGATGGGGCCTACACAGCCTGACAAATTTTGTAAAATTTGGGTTGCATGAAACAAATTATTTTGTAAAATTCTGTGAATCAGCCAAATCAAACTTTTCATATATTTGCTCTTTTCTAAAAATGAGTGTCTGCTTATTATGATGCTCAGAAATCAATGGGAATACAATAATATTTGTGAACATTTCTATGAATATGGATGTGGAAAATGAAAAAAATAATAATTTGAAAACAATTTTGAAAATGATGTTTAACATAAAATTCTAACGATTGTCCTGTTTCTGGCAATAAATTCTGCCTGTGTTGTACTTATATCTGTAAAACAATGCTATTATCTCAGGCTTGCAATATCCGCCATGTCCTTTTGAACTTGTAGAGGTAATAGTAATTAAAAATGTATTTTCATAAATGCCAGAAGTCTAGCTAGAAAAATGGGGGAGCTGGAGGTTATTGTACTAGAAGAACATATAGATGTAGTTGGTGTGGCTGAGACATGGTTGGATTCTTTGCATGACTAAGCTGTAAATATTGAGGGTTTTACACTATTTAGGAAAGACAGGGTCAATAGAAAAGGTGGTGGCATGTGCCTCTATGTGAGGTGTGATCTGAAGACAAGTGTGAAAGAGGCAATTGTGGGTGAGGATGGTGAGGATGTGGAAACCTTGTGGGTGGAAGTTCAAAGGGATAAAGTTCAAATACTTGGTGTAATCTATAGAACGCCTAACATCACAGAGTAGATATAAATGCAACTGTATAACCAAATAGAGCAGGCTGCACAGGCTGGTACAGTGGTCATAATGGGAGATTTTAACTTCCCAGACATTGACTGGGGTCATGATTCTGTCTCAACTGCAAAGGGGAGGAAATTCCTAAACTTGCTGCAGGACCACTTTATGAGCCAGTTTTTAGAAGCTGCCACTAGGAGCAATGCTCTGTTGGATCTGGTAATTTATAATGACGCAGACAGAGGTTGTTGGTGTAACGGGCGCTGAAGGCGCACTCGGTCTCCCATCAGCCGCAGACTTGCTGCTTAGCTTTGGTAGCGAGGATCTGTGTTCGGCCTTGTTCCCAGGGCGGCTATGCTAGCTGGGAGTCTCCCTGCCCCTAGGTCTGCCTTGAGCGCCGAGCTGATCACTCGGTGCTCAACTTGTCTGTCTGTCGGTCATGTGACGCTGGCCACATCACATGACCCTCACTCCCTACTATAAATACAGGCAACCTGCTGGCTACAGGTTGCCTGTGATACTGGTCCATTGGTGCTTCCTTGTTCCTTGGTTCTAGTCTGCGGCTGCTTGTTCTGATTGACCTCCTGACCTTGTGACCTCAGCTCGTTCTTTGACATCGACTTCGTCTCATCCTTTGTACGTATTTGCTCTCCTGTATTGACCTCGGCTCTGACTGTTGACCTTACATTTGCCAACTCCATTTGTACTCCCGCTTCTCCTGCTTCTGACCCTTGGCTTGTTGACCTTCCGTATCTTTCCTCTGTGCACTTACGTAAGTAAGGGACCGTCGCCCAGTTACGCTCTGTTGCCTAGGGCGGGTAGTGTAAGTAGGCAGGGACAGGGGTTGAGGGTGGAGTCAGAGTGCACCCTCTTTCCTTCCTCTCTGATCCCTGACAGTTGGAAATGTTACTGTTCGAGAAACACTAGGTAATAGTGACCACAATATAAATATATTCACCCTAAACTATAAGCAGCAGACTCTGTCAGCCTGAGCAAATACTCTCAATTTTAAAAAGGCTAATTTCCCTGGTTTGGGGGCAGAAATTCTCACAGAGATGAGTCTGTTGAAGAAGGGACTCTCTTTTGTACCCCTACAGAAATTCAACCTATTTAATTGGGTTAAAGACTTGCAACTTTTTGCACGTAGACTTAAATGGAAAAAGTTTTTTAAAATCCACGACAGGAGAAGATGTCATGAACTTGGTATAGAGGTGGAGGAGTTGCAGGATGTTCTGCTACTAGCAGGCCTATCGGAAGAGGGTGACAGAATGATAGGGGATGGTCCATTTACGGAGTTAAGGAATCCGTTGAAAATATTTCCCCCGTTTAGTGATACCACTCCGATTGACACTTTCCTGTATGTTGTTACAAAGGACCTCCAAAGATTAGAGGGTATACCTCTGGGAAGGGACAACCTTACATCGGCCGAAAGACGGTCTTTGGAAGCACTAGAGACGGATACATCTATTGTCATTAAGCCCTCCGACAAAGGAGGCAATATTGTCGTGATGGAGCAAGAGGACTATCGCTTAATGTGTCTCCGGTTGCTGGAGGATCCTGCAACATACAGACGTCTCTCAACAAATCCCACCCCTGTATTTAGGCAAGAACTCGCGTATTTTCTGAATAATGCTTTTGAAAATAAGCTGATCAGCAAAAATGAATTGGATTTTTTGCTTCCCAAATCCCCGGTTGTAGCAACATTTTATAGTCTGCCTAAACTGCATAAAGCAGGACCAGTATTGAAAGGCAGGCCCATTGTCTCGGGCATAGGTGGCCTTACTGCCAATGCAAGCACGTATTTGGACATAATTTTACGTCCATTCATGGCATCCTTGCCATCCTATGCCCGAGATACGATGGATGTGCTACAACGTTTGGATGGGATTCAGTGCGAGGAAGGCGTCCTCCTCACAAGTTTGGATGTTGAGGCCTTGTACAGCTCTATACCCCATAAATCTGGGTGTAGAGATGTCGAGGCCTTCCTCCAACAGAGAGGTGAACAATGTCGCCGGCATAACATCTTCCTGTTACAGTTACTGGATTTTGTCCTCACCCACAACGTCTTCCTGTTTGACCAACACTTCTACCACCAGCTCAGGGGCGTCGCGATGGACAGTCCCTGTGCCCCGACGTTTGCCAACTTGTACCTGGGCTGGTGGGAGAAGGAGGTTGTGTTCAGTGATGAGATGGAGCAGCACACGTCGAATGTACAATTATGGATTAGGTACATCGACGATGTGCTGATATTGTGGAAGGGGACGAAAGAACAATTTGCGTCATTTGTGGCGGCATTGAATGTAAATCAGATGGGGCTATTTTTTACCTCTGAAGTACAAGAGCAACAGATAGCGTTTTTGGATTTGATGATCACCATAGGTACTGACAGAAAAATCACCACAAACTTGTTTAGGAAAAAGACCTCGACTAACAATTTGCTGCATTGGCAAAGTGGTCATCCCCTGGCCCTGAAAAGAGGTATCCCGAAGGGACAGTACCTCAGGGCCAGGAGGAATTGTTCAGGCCTAGGTGATTTCAGAGCTGCAGCATCTGACCTTAGAGACCGATTTCTTAATCGGGGATACCCAGAATATACTTTGAAACAAGCGTTCCATCACTCTATGAGTACAGATCGCACGCAGCTGTTGATTCCGAAACCCAGAAGCACTGCGGACTCCACGCCCAGAATTGTCGCAACCTTTGATAAGGCTCATAAAAATGTTCGCAACATTTTACTTAATCACTGGTCCATCTTGAAATCTGACCCAGATATTGGGGAGCTTATTCCGGATATTCCCTCAATCACGTACCGACGCAGTCTGAATTTACGTGACCACCTGGTGCATAGTCTATATACACAACCCAAATCCGAGACCTGGTTGAGAAATACCCTTGAAGGTACCTTTCCCTGTGGCTCATGCATCATCTGCAGAAACATCCTGAGAGGGGAATTTTTTACTAGCCATACAACGGGCCAGAGGTATATGATACGGTCATTTATCAGATGTACCTCTGTGGGTATTGTATACTTAATCAGCTGCCGTTGTGGGTCACAATACGTCAGAAAAACAAGACGTGAATTGAGACGCAGATTTGGGGAACATTTATCTGACATCCGCAATAAGCATGACACATCAGTGGCACGTCATGTATGCAATATGCATGACGGCAAACCTGATGTGTTAAAGGTACAGGAGATTGACCAAGTGAAAATGTCAATCCGTGGAGGGGATATTGATATACCCCTACTACGAAAAGAAGCGATGTGGACATATAAGCTGCAGACAGTTCAACCACTTGGGCTTAATGAGTCCATATCCTTTGCCAGCTTCATTTAAACACGGCCTTTTATACATACGGAAGGGCATGTGTTGTTTTATATCAGAACAGCAAGTTTAGTGTTATAGTGGTGCATATATCTCTGTTCTTCATGCCGCCTTTTACTACAAACATGGAAATGCAATTGATTCTTTTTTCCATTTTTCTATTTTCTATGTGCTGCATCCAGCATATATGTTGATCTAGATCTATGCATGATGTGGATATAATCTGTATACTGCATTTGTGCTGTGATGTGCAATAAGTAATATAGTATATTTTTTCAAGTCTGGTAGTGTTTTGATTGATAGAACCCCTCCCTATGGATGTCACATGACATGGATGGTGAGCGGTACCTGATGGTTCGGTTTATGTATCCTTATGGTACCCCGTCCAGTTGATCTGCTCTGGATCTAATGACATTGTGCGGGCCGCGATTTTCATTCCCCCTGTTACTGTAACAAGCGCTACATGCGCTAGAAGGTGTCAGTATAATTTTCGGCATCGGCCGGTCGGAGGGCGGAGCCATTGTGCCCGCCCACAATTCTGATTGGAGGTGTTACCTGCTCACCTTCTCTGATGGGCGGGGCCTCGGCCATATGAACTCGGCGTTCTATCGGCCGGATGCGGCCATTACAGCGCCATGAGCCATAGCACACTACAGTGCGGCTCCAACTGTCTTGCCATATACATCTAAAACAAGCTCCTGAAGAAGCGTGATAATGTGTAGATCACGTGGAAACGCGTAGAGCTGCTGTAAATGAACTAGGACACAGCTCTCTAGGCAGGACTGCACTAGATGCAAATTTATTAGTCAGCCTGAGAGTATGCATGTGACGTATGGATGAGCCAAAATATACTGGCTGTTGCTGTGTGTATGGAGCTAAAATATACTAGCTCTGAGTGACTGTATGCCAATACTGGCTGTGGGCAAAGAGTTGCGACGTTAGGTCCTGACCATAGGCCATATATATATATATAAACTCTATATCTAGTGGTCTCAGATCTAATTACACTTCTATTTTAATAGAGGTAGTGAGACTTAGTGTATTGAGATTTATATACCAGTGGGTATTCACCCGGAATTGTCCTCAGATACAGTCCACAAGTTCACGGGTATACACACACTCTGCATCCGTTCACACTGATACTGGTGTCCGTTTCCCTGACTTGCACACCCTAGCAATTCTAGTTAGCTAGTCAGGTCTTAGCCTGGTCTTTCTAAACATACAGAGGTGTTATTCATTCTCCCCCTCTGTATGTTATGTGAAGACTAGTTGCCTGATGGTCACAGACTGTGACATATGGGTTTTCCCTACCCTAATTTTAAACAGACTCTAATAAAGGTTTTGTTTTTTATTTTTAAACGTTCATCAGGCTGTTATCTTTCAAATATTATAGGAACGTCTACCGATTTAATTCTCCCAAGTGTGTATTTCGGCAGAAATTCTGGGCATAGACTGGGAGAAGCTACTGTGACAAAATAATACTGAGGATAAATGGGAGAGCTTTAAATCCACATTGAGTAATTGCACTAAAAAATTTATTCCTTTAGGTAACAAGTATAAACGGCTAAAATTAAACCCCCAATGGCTTACAGCTACTGTAAAAAGAGCAATAAAAGACACAAAAAAGGGCATTTAAAAAGTACTAATCTGAGGGGTCAGCTGTAGAGTTTGAAGATTAGAAAGGGCTTAATAAAATCTGTAAAAAAGAGATAAAATTAGCAAAAATAAAAAACGAACAGCAGGTGGCAAAAGAGGGCAAAACAAATCCCCAAAAATTATTTAAATATATAAATGCTAAAAAACCAAGGTCCGAGCAGGTAGGTCCCCTATCCCCTAAATAATGGTAAGGGGGAGGAGTATTCACTGAAGATAAGGAAAAGGCAGAGTTACTAAATGGGATTTTTAGCTCTGTATATACAAAAAAAGAACTGTAGATATGGTCCAAGATAAGTTAAATAAGGTAAATGTGAACAAGGCTCCGTGTCCAGATGGATTACACCCAAGAGTGCTTAAAGAGCTCAGCTAAGTCATTAATTCTCTAGGTACTGGTACAGTGCCAAGTGATTGCCGCAAGGCAATTGTGGTGCCCATATTCAAAAAAGGATCTAGGTCCTTCACAGGTAATTATAGACCAGTTAGTTTAACTTCTTTTGTGGGAAAAATGTTTGAAGGAATCTTAAGGGACTATATACAGGAGTATGTGACTATAAATAATATTATAAGTGATAACCAGCATGGGTTTACCAAGGACAGAAGTTGTCAGACTAACTTGATTTGTTTTTATGAGGAGGTGAGTAGAAGCCTGGACATAGGGGTGGCTGTGGATATAGTGTTCTGGATTTTAAAAAGACTTTTGATACTGTCCCTCTTAGACTTTTAATAGGTAAAGTAAGGTCTATAGGCTTGGAAAGTTTGCAATTGGATTGAAAACTGGCTGAAGGATTGTGTCCAGAGAGTCGTGGTCAATGATTCCTATTCAGAATGGTCCCGGGTTATAAGTGGTGTACCCTAAGGTTCCGTGCTGGGCCCTCTATTATTTAATTTATTTATTAATGATATCGAGGACGGGATTAATAGCACCATTTCTATTTTTGCAGATGACACCAAGCTATGTAGTACTGTACAGTCTACATAAAGTCCATAAACTTCAAGCTGACCTGAACACTCCGAGTCATTGGTCATCAACTTGGCAAATGAGGTTCAATGTGGATAAATGTAAAGTTATGCATTATGGTAATAATAATCTCTGTGCTTCATATGTCCTAGGTGATGTAACAGTGGGAGAGAGAAGTATTTGGGCGTCCTTGTTTATGGTAGATTAAATAACAGAATCCAATTTCAATCAGCTGCTTCTAAGACCACCAGGATATTGTCTTGCATTAAACGAGGCATGGACTCGCGGAGCAGGGATGTAATATTACCACTTTTCAAAGTATTGGTGCGGCCTCATCTGGAATATGCAGTTCAGTTCTGGGCACCAGTCCATAGAAAGGACACACTGCAGCTGAAAAAAGTACAGAGGAGAGCGACTAAACTTATAAGGGGCATGAGGGTCTTAGTTATGAAGAAAGATTAAAAGAATTGAATTTATTTAATCTTGAGAAGAGACATCTAAGGGAGGACATGATTAACCTATACAAATATATAAATGGCATACAAAAAATATGGTGAAAAACTGTTCCATGTCAAATGCCCTCAAAAGACAAGGGGGCACTGCCTCCGACTGGAGAAGAAAAAGTTCAGTCTCCAGAAGTATCAAAGCTTCTTTACTGTAAGAACTGTGAAGCTGTGGAATAGACTTCCTCAGGACATGGTCACAGCAGGAACAGTCGAGAGTTTTAAAAAGGGTTTACATGAATTCTTAAAAGTAAACAATATTAATGCTTATGAAAACGTGTAGAAATCTGAGTCTCACTTTCTTCTGGGATTCATGTCCCCACCTATCCCTTGGTTGAACTTGATGGACTTATGTATTTTTTTCAACCGTATCAACTATGTAACAATGTACTGTAACAATGAGCATTTGAAATAAAAAAAAAAGGCTAACAATGATTCTGTCTCAAACGTGATTCAGATATATGAGGCTGCCTTCATTATTTGAAAAGTGCATACATTCTAAATCTAATTTAATCATGAAGTTGTATCCTCCTTCCTTGGTCACATACAATTTTCAGCTTAAATCAATGTAAGGTTATGTTGGATGGCAGCAGGTTACTTCCATAGCAGCTCAATAGTCCTTCTACACGCCAGATGCATCTTTAGGTATTGACATCAAATTTGATAGATGAAGACTATTTTTAGTCCTATCGAAGAAAATGTGCCCTTTTCCACACAACCGTCATATAATTAGTTATTAATATTAGCTACAAGTAACCCCCAGTCTGACCAGTTAAAATATAATGAGGTTCAGTGCATATCATTACAAAATTAGTTGTGTTCATGCTCATATCAATCTTTTCATGAACAATGCCTTGAGTAAATTTACAGTGGATTAGTCACAACAGTCATCCTAGATATGACAAGTTGTCTTTACGTAATATGCATGCACTGTATGATTTACAATATATTAGGATATTAGTTCAACAGTATAGGGTTAAATACTTCTTAAAGAAGACCTGTCACCTCTCCTGATATGTCTGTGACTACTTGCATTCCACATGTAATAAAATTCTGCAGAATCTATTCTTATACAGTACATACCAAAAGTTTGGACACACCTTCTCATTCAAAGAGTTTTCTTTATTTTCATGACTATGAAGGCATCAAAACTATGAATTAACACATGTGGAATTATATACATAACAAACAAGTGTGAAACAACTGAAAATATGTCATATTCTAGGTTCTTCAAAGTAGCTACCTTTTGCTTTGATTACTGCTTTGCACACTCTTGGCATTCTCTTGATGAGCTTCAAGAGGTAGTCCCCTGAAATGGTCTTCCAACAGTCTTGAAGGAGTTCCCAGAGATGATTAGCACTTGTTGGCCCTTTTGCCTTCACTCTGCGGTCCAGCTCACCCCAAACCATCTCGATTGGGTTCAGGTCCGGTGACTGCGGAAGCCAGATCATCTGGCGCAGCACCCCATCACTCTCCTTCATGGTCAAATAGCCCTTACTTTCAAAGTTTTCCCAATTTTTCGGCTGACTGACTGACCTTCATTTCTTAAAGTAATGATGGCCACTCGTTTTTCTTTACTTAGCTGCTTTTTTCTTGCCATAATACAAATTCTGTAAATAAATAAATAAATAGTTAGGAGGCACTCGGCTATCTGGGACCAATGGATATTCAATACAGTATAAATTATAATGCAATAAATTTATTATACCATATATGTAAATGGAATAAAAATTGTAACATCATCCACATCAGAAAACAATCACCTTTCACAATTATAAAAAGGCGCCAATAAAATACATACATATACTATACTAATATAAAAAAGGAGAAATATGCAATATACACATATAGGTACACATAAAATACGCAATCTTGGGTTAAGACTGTTCAGAGAGCTCCTAATGAAGAAGCGCTGATTTGTATGTGGATGATTTTTGTGGCTATCCTCCAACTTAGCAAGTGCAGACCAATATATTCCAGACCTCAAAGTCACAAACTGCTGATTCACAAGAGGTTAATGATGTAAACTATATGACAAAAGTAGCAGCACTGTATATTATGAAAATGTCAATAGATAACCCCTACAGTTGTGAATCAGTACCCGATTTCAGTGTACTAATTCGTCACTTATATTTCAAATCCGGGCATCAAAAAATTAATGTATAAATGAATTTGATGCGTATATTCGGTACGCTATACATAAATTCGATGTAGATAATTCAATTTGATGCATGCAGTTATGGATATATTCGGTACATATATTTAGTACGTTACCCTTCCACGTGCCGCATACATTAATTCGATCCTCCTAGGTCAGAAGATGTCTCCGTACGGTAAGAACGCCAACTTGGTATGAAGTACCTTCCTGTTAGGTCACGTGTCGACTGATCAGATGATCTGCTTTGTCCACGTGTTCCAATATGAGGCGGAGTTAGGAGATGGTATCGGAGGCTGTGATTTGCGACAGCTTAAAACAACTCACAGTTTTTGTAGTAGTAAGGCGCGCGTCTATTTGTTGATCACTCCGCTTGAGTAAATGGATCCTTTAGGAGTAGTTTTGGAGACTTTTTCCTCTATCAATAAGGCCATACAATATCACGGCTTTTCCGGATCCTATAGCTGCTTGTCACCAAACGCGTTTCGGGGTCCGAACTTGCCCCTTCCTCAGTGGTTAAAACCTCCTCAGAGAGGAAAAAGTCTCCAAAACTACTCCTAAAGGATCCATTTACTCAAGCGGAGTGATCAACAAATAGGCGCGCGCCTTACTACTACAAAAACTGTGAGTTTTAGACTAATTCAGAAGTTTTCTAACTTGTGCAACTTTTTTACAATCTATTAATGTAGGTGCACCTTTTTTGTGCCTGAATTTGTCGCAAAAACAGTATAATTTCTACTCCATTCCCAGATTGGCGTACTTTTCTTATTCTGTTTTGAGTAGTGAAGTGCAACTTTTTTGCATTAAAAGTTTCACTTTCAGGGAGATATTGTTCTCTGCATAGATGCAACATTTTTAATGCACAAATAACTTAGACCAGTATAAGTGAATATAAACCTGTCTAACTGAAAAACAACCGCTAAAAGTCAGACTAATACGCCTAGTCTAATAAATGAACTGCTGTGCAACTGTTCATAAATCCTCGGCAAAAGAAAGACAGCTCAATGAAATATGCCTGTCTAATTTTGCTCCTAAAAATAGATGAGCTTGATAAATGTGCCCCATTAACTTTTACATGAACAAACACAGAGGGGTACATTTACTAAGACCAGCTTTTACGTCGGTCTTAGTTTTCCCCTCTGCAATGCTATTAGATACATCTAATTTATGACAAGGCGTGCGCCTCGTCATAAATTAGGGGCATCTGTGGAAGTCCGTTCTCTTGGAGTAAAAACTATGCCAGCAAGGCGCAAAAGTAAGTAAATTTGCCAGGGCTGGTGCCCTAGCCCCGCCATAGCCCCATCACGCTCCCACCCCTATAATGCCCAACGGACATACATGGCGCAAAACCAGCCTTGTCGCACAGCAAAACAGAAAAGGGGACTTGCAACACTTTTTACATCTATAAATGTCGCAAGCCCCTTAGTAAATGTTCCCCAGAGAGCATACAATGCGCAGGAAACTGTTCACACACACTAACAGAAGTTCGCAGGCAGCTAGTAAGCGAAAATGCAGGCTGTCAGCCATACAGCAACACCATGATAGATGATATGTAAGGCCAAGTTCACACTTCAGTTATTTGGTCAGTTATTTCCATCAGTTATTGTGAGCCAAAACCAAGTTCAGGTCAAAAACACAGAACAGGTGCAGATCTTTCCAGTATACCTTATCTCTGAGTAAAGCCTCATGCACACGACCGTTGTTTTATTCCGTGTCTGTTGCGCCGTTTTTCGTGATTTTCTGCGGACCCATTGATTTTCAATGGGTCCATTGAAAACTTGGCTAATGCACCGTTTGCCATCCGCGTCCGTGATCCGTGGTTCCAGTCCGTCAAAAAAATATAACCTGTCCTATTATTTTTGCGGAAAACGGTTTGCGGACCCATTCAAGTCAATGGGACCGCAAAAAAACGCGGAAGCACACAAGATTGTTATCCGCGTCCGCGCATCCGCGTCCTTTTTTTTCCTATCATTTGCATGGGAAACCTGTCTTAGACTTTTTTTTACATTCCTTTATGTCTGGTGGTCCTCCAAAAATAAAGGAAGACACACGGAAACAAAAACGGAAACAGATCACGGAAGAACGGAACCACATTTTGCGGACCGAGAAAAACAACTGTCATGTGCATGAGGCCTAAGCTTCAGTACAGGTTTTGTCTGAAAATAACTGATGGAAATTGATCAAATAACTGAAGTATGAACTTGGCCTAAGAGATTACAGTATTAAAACAAAAGGATAAGTTTATTGGGGAAAACTGTACAATTGGAAGGAGGCTGTAGTACTCATTGGGGCCGCCTCTAGCTTGGATACAAGATTAGATATCGTTAGGCTTGTAGACATTCAGGTTCCATTTGGTATTCTGCACCACATTTGCCCACTGATGTTGCAGCCTGGCCTATAGATCCTGCAAACTCATAAGCTGCCAAAGCTGGAGTCCCAGCTTGTTTCATAAATGTTCAATCTGTCGAATGGGAATGCCAGGGAATTGTAGCAATCTGGCAGAGATATTCCTAGGAAACCTATTTGTGGACGAGCATTATCCTGCTGAAAAATTCCAGTTGGAAGCCCTGGAATGAGAAGGCAACATACGTGGCTGCAGGATGTCCAGCACATATTTCTAAGCTGTTAAGTGTCCCTTGTATCACTAATAGGGGTGACTGACATATTCAATGGCTCCCCAGATCATCACACCAGTAGTTATGACAGAGTATTGCTCCATACTGTAGCAAAGGCAGGATTGAAGAGCTCACCATGAGGCCTCCATCCTTGAACCCAATCATCCTTGCATTCCATTCAAAATATGGATTCATTGTTAAAGACTCCATAGTAGTCCCACTCCATAGTAAGTTTCTCATTCACTACACCATTGCAAACGAAGATAATAGTGGTTGACTGTTAATGGCAGGACATTTAATGGGAACCAAATTTATTTCTGCTAAGTGCCTGGAAATGGTCTGGGCAGAGACAGGGGTGTGTAATGAAGATGCCAACTGTGTCTGGATGATGGACAACAAAACTGTGGGAGCTACTCGTGCTTGCCAGTGGATCAAACAATCCTCTCAGCTGGTGGTCTGTATTGGGGTCTCTTGAGCCTGTCTGCCATTTGTGAGTGCCTTTATGTAACCACTGCTCCAAAAACCTGCTAACAGCTAGGTCAGAACACCCTAGATAATGAGCATAGCTTCAAAACGAGCACCCTGCTTCTCTCAGTCTAGTGATTTGTTCCTTCTCAAAGTCTGTCAACTAGGCAAAATATATTTGACTGCATAGCAGAAACAGGTTTAACAGACAACTATCTCTCAAGAAGGTGTACACTACCCAAAGGTAGCCTCTAAGAGCCTTATTTATAAGGCATCGGGTAAAGCTCTTTTACACCTTTTGTGGTTAGATCCTGTAATCATTTACATATCTACCTAAGACATAATTGCATTCACAGTTTTTATCTTTGGCATTTTTATCTAGGTGCGTTATTAGTTTTTTTTTTTTCAATAAGTGTACTTGTGACACACTCTGACATAAAAAGTATGATATGCCATTGTAAAGTACCTTATGTCACTTTGAGGCACTATTGTGATGCTAGAATAATGTACTATATACAGTCGTGGCCAAAAGTTTTGAGAATGACACAAATATTAGTTTTCACAAAGTTTGCTGCTAAACTGCTTTTAGATCTTTGTTTCAGTTGTTTCTGTGATGTAGCGAAATATAATTACATGCACTTCATACGTTTCAAAGGCTTTTATCGACAATTACATGACATTTATGCAAAGAGTCAGTATTTGCAGTGTTGGCCCTTCTTTTTCAGGACCTCTGAAATTCGACTGGGCATGCTCTCAATCAACTTCTGGGCCAATTCCTGACTGATAGCAACCCATTCTTTCATAATCACTTCTTGGAGTTTGTCAGAATTAGAGGGTTTTTGTTTGTCCACCCACCTCTTGAGGATTGACCACAAGTTCTCAATGGGATTAAGATCTGGGGAGTTTCCAGGCCATGGACCCAAAATGTCAACGTTTTGGTCCCCGAGCCACTTAGTTATCACTTTTGCCTTATGGCACGGTGCTCCATCGTGCTGGAAAATGCATTGTTCTTCACCAAACTGTTGTTGGATTGTTGGAAGAAGTTGCTGTTGGAGGGTGTTTTGGTACCATTCTTTATTCATGGCTGTGTTTTTGGGCAAAATTGTGAGTGAGCCCACTCCTTTGGATGAGAAGCAACCCCACACATGAATGGTCTCAGGATGCTTTACTGTTGGCATGACACAGGACTGATGGTAGCGCTTACCTTTTCTTCTCCGGACAAGCCTTTTTACAGGTGCCCCAAACAATCGGAAAGAGGCTTCATTGGAGAATATGACTTTGCCCCAGTCCTCAGCAGTACATTCACCATACTTTGTGCAGAAGATCAATCTGTCACTGATGTTTTTTTTGGAGAGAAGTGGCTTCTTTGTTGCCCTTCTTGACACCAGGCCATCTTCCAAAAGTCTTCGCCTCACTGTGCGTGCAGATGCGCTCACACCTGCCTGCTGCCATTCCTGAGCAAGCTCTGCACTGGTGGCACTCCGATCCCGCAGCTGAATCCTCTTTAGGAGACGATCCTGGTGCTTGCTGGACTTTCTTGGACGCCCTGAAGCCTTCTTAACAAGAATTTAACCTCTTTCCTTGAAGTTCTTGATGGTCCTATAAATTGTTGATTGAGGTGCAATCTTAGTAGCCACAATATCCTTACCTGTGAAGCCATTTTTATGCAACGCAATGATGGCTGCACGCGTTTCTTTGCAGGTCACCATGGTTAACAATGGAAGAACAATGATTTCAAGCATCACCCTCCTTTTAACATGTCAAGTCTGCATTTTAACCCAATCAGCCTGACATAATGATCTCCAGCCTTGTGCTCGTCAACATTCTCACCTGAGTTAACAAGACGATTACTGAAATGATCTCAGCAGGTCCTTGAATGACAGCAATGAAATGCAACGGAAAGTTTTTTTTGGGATTAAGTTAATTTTCATGGCAAATAAGAACTATGCAATTCATCTGATCACTCTTCATAACATTCTGGAGTATATGCAAATTGCTATTATAAAAACCTAAGCAGCAACTTTTCCAATTTCCAATATTTATGTAATTCTCAAAACTTTTGGCCACGACTGTACATGACTTTGGGTTAGGCTCCCTGAGTTCCTAGGCTGTGTGTAACATGTGTTCTGTGAGTGCTGAGCTATGTTTTCAGGGATAAGTCTGTTTGAGCCAAATACGCTCAGACAGGATGTTGATAGATACTTGTGAGGCAAATCACATAAATTAACGTATATGATAAGCACTGTATGCAATGAGGTACGGTGCTGAAAACTATTGACTTCGTGTGGGGTATAATGGCTATTTATACCACAACACTGGGGTTGTCAGGGGTCAGATAGGTTATGCTAGGTGGACTCATGGTAAGAACAATGTGTAAAGCTAAGAGATGTGTATGAGTAATGCTCATAAATTGGAGCACCAATAAGCCGATGGAGTCAGCGACACTCATAGCAAGAGTGAGACCTTTGAGAAGGGACAGCAGGCCATAGTGCTTTCTAACCCTTTGCACCCGCCAGTATTCAAGGAGAACCAGTGGTCAGCTAGGTAGTAGGGAAACAAACCAATCCTGAGAACTGTGTATGTATGCAACATGTAGACGAACTGGCCAATGGACTACACAAGCAGCAAAGAGCCATCTTTATTTATGTCAACAGAGGGAACTCCAGGATTGCATTGTCGATTTTAATTGAGTTGGGTGGAATGCCAGAGAAGAAAGTAAGCCTGGTAAGACTTTGAAAATTCTAGGCCTATTGCCCCTAAGAATATTTAACCACCAAGACTGTTGCTCTTAATAGTTCAATGCAACATTAAGCCAGTTGCCTCTTGTGAGGACTTCTAACGCCAAGCTTGTTGCTCCATATGGTTCAGTTAAAACAGTTATAACTGTGTTTGCGTGTTTCCTTCTGTTATCCTTGCTTCACAACACTTATAGGCTATAAAGGTCCCTTTGTAAGGTCTTACAGATTAACATAGGCACCTAGTCATTGTTTCTTTGCACCAGTTTTGATTGCATCTCCCTTCACTGTGTTATGGCAAGTTCAGGACACAATAGTCAGACTTGCACATTGTATTGATATTTTGCAAGTTTGTTTTAATTTAAAAGTGGCAACCATGGACATCACCACACTTCATTATGTGCAAAAACTTTTTAACACAATGTCTATGTAAATAATCAGTGTAATAGGCCTTTATAGCTCTCTTGTATCAAATGTATGATAATTAATCTATTTTGTGTTAGTTATTTTGAACCATTTTTTAAAAAACTAAATCGCAGTTAAAATTCTGATGCTCTCCATCTCAGTGCTAAATTTTCCATACTGGTCCAGAATTGTCATCATGACCCCATTTGTTGTTTATTACAATATCATCCATGCTAGTCATATTATATAAGGAAAGTAATATGTAATTAAGAAACTGAAAGTCCAGTAAGACAATCAGAGCACAGACTTTTATTATCAGGTCTGTTTTCCCTGCACTTGAAGAACAAGAAGTATCTCAAAGCAATTGACTAGTACATCTTTAGAAGTATAAAAATGAAATCATTTCAGTCATTTTTAATTGATTATACATTTTGGACGGACTAGTTGCACTAGAACATAGTTGCACCAAAGACATAAAAGTATAAGGCAGGACGAAGTGCTGAGAAGGAGAAGAAAAGAAATCCGAAAGCGATGTTTATTTATTATAACCTGTAAATTGAAGGCCTTTGTTGCGGGTGACCTGAGGATTGTTATTATATGTAAATGTTGTTTCCTGCAGCACTTAGTTATGACAAATGGCTTGTTGAGGTTCATTTATATGCAAAAATAAAAAAGGGTATTTGCATTTTTTTTCAGAGGTTAAACTCACTGAAGCCTGTACACTGTATCTGCAATTGACCAAAGAACTCTCTGTAAAGAATATTCTACAGAGAAAATCGCTACACACATTGCACTTCAATGCATTGTAGTTTGGCAGGATGAATGAAGACATAACATTAACAGTGTAATTGGAATATCAGTGCATAAAAAAACAAGACAAATATGCAAAGCTATAAAGAGCAAAAAATTCAAATTGGTATCCAGATTCCATGAGATATAATCTATTGAAAAGGCTGCAGATGATTTCCTTGATTATTGGAGAAGATCTTGATTAATGTCGATCAAACATATAATTATGTAGGACAGAGGACTGGAATCAGTCTCAACAGACCAGAGCGGTATAATCAGTCTTATTCACCACACTTTACTGTCCATGTGTTTCTGAAATGGATGATCCTCTATGTGGTGCTTAAGCCTTCCGTAGACATCTCTAAACCTCCAGCGACCATTACTTTCAAATACAATTGGACTTAAAAGCATTGACTCCACCAAAGCCACATTTTTACAAATTGCTCCATTGCTTGGCAGTGCAATTAGTTAGCACAACTTTGCTAATGAAGGATTTAATCATTCTCACAGGACAAAATTTACAATAATCCGTGACTAATAATCCAAGAGTCCCAAGTCTCTACAGTGTAATAAACAAGATGTGTGACAGATACATTTACTTCTGGTAAATGTGAGAAGGGGAGAAAACATGGTAAATGTAGAATTTAGTGCAAAAGATGTGCATGACTGGAGCTCACATGCTATTTCTGATAAGGTCAGTGTATAAATGAGGCTCTTTTCTAACTGGCTCTGCTCCAAGGACCCAGCTGGCAATCACTCGAGATCAATGATCATAATGTGACAGGTTTCTAGAATGAAATGTACCCAATGGCATAGGTTGAAAGCTGAGGAAAAGAATTCTTTATCATTCCTCTCTTTATTGTGACAGTCAACAGGAACATTTTTCATTATTTTGCCTAATAAATTACAGAATTAACCATAGCCTATGATGTTTATTAATGTTATATACTGATCTCAGGATGTTTAAGGACAACCCAGTGACCTGTCCATATGCTTGCAGAAATTTATTGTTTTTACATACATAAATAATAAATGTATAGCCTAAAATGGGAAATACACATCAAGCATGATGCTTTCATTAAATGCCCACACCATAATTTAACAACTTCCAGACCCTGCCATTATTCCCCTTCCTTGCCCTGACTAATTTTGCAAATCTGACATGTGTCATTTTATGTGGTAATAGCTTTGGAATCCAATTGATTCTGAGATTTTTTCATGACACATCATACTTCATGTTAGTGGTAAATTTGAGCCAATATACAATATGATGGCATCGTTTTGTAAATTTGCAAGTTATAAATAAAAAATAAAGTTAAAAAAAAATAAAAATATATATTTTTTTTGTTTCAAGAAATTTTCTGAAACTGACTTTTTAAAGGACCAGTTCAGTTATGTGGTCAATCTTAGAAACTATACCCCTCAAATTAATCAAAACTTATTTTGAAAAAACTTCTGCTAAAGAAAGAAAGAAAGAGACAAGAACTCAGAATCTGGATGGCTAAAGCGTAGGAGTCAGCAAGGTAGCCTGCAACTACAGCTAACCAGTATTTGCTGCTTGTGAGGCATTACAGTTAAGACACCCATTACACTGAACACTGACCTGGCCAGACATGTCTCTAAAGACCTGTATTCGTTAGTGGACACTAAAGTCATAATTGCTAGATTACAGTTACCAGCCAGAGATTCCAGTGAAAGAGACATTACCAAGATAGCATGCCAAGAGCATACCAAGCAGTAGCCACTACCTCTCCTTTCCTATGCCACAGCTCCTTAACCACCTCCGGACCGCTGTACGCACAGACGCGTCCTGGAGGTGGTTGATTCATTCCTCCTGGACGCGCCGGCGCGTCCTCTCGCGAGACGCAAGATTTCCTGTGAACGCGCGCACACAGGCGCGCGCGCTCACAGGAACGGAAGGTAAGAGAGTTGATCTCAAGCCTGCCAGCGGCGATCGTTCGCTGGCAGGCTGGAGATGTGTTTTTTTTAACCCCTAACAGGTATATTAGACGCTGTTTTGATAACAGCGTCTAATATACCTGCTACCTGGTCCTCTGGTGGTCCCATTTGTTTGGATCGACCACCAGAGGACACAGGTAGCTCAGTAAAGTCCCACCAAGCACCACTACACTACACTACACCCCCCCCCCCGTCACTTATTAACCCCTTATTAGCCCCTGATCACCCCTAATCACCCCTGATCACCCCATATAGACTCCCTGATCACCCCCCTGTCATTGATTACCCCCCTGTCATTGATCAACCCCCTGTAAAGCTCCATTCAGATGTCCGCATGATTTTTACGGATCCACTGATAGATGGATCGGATCCGCAAAACGCATCCGGACGTCTGAATGAAGCCTTACAGGGGCATGATCAATGACTGTGGTTATCACCCCATATAGACTCCCTGATCACCCCCCTGTCATTGATTACCCCCCTGTCATTGATCACCCCCCTGTAAAGCTCCATTCAGACGTCCGCATGATTTTTACGGATCCACTGATAGATGGATCGGATCCGCAAAACGCATCCGGACGTCTGAATGAAGCCTTACAGGGGCATGATCAATGACTGTGGTTATCACCCCATATAGACTCCCTGATCACCCCCCTGTCATTGATTACCCCCCTGTAAAGCTCCATTCAGACGTTCGCATGATTTTTACGGATCCACTGATAGATGGATCGGATCCGCAAAACGCATCCGGACGTCTGAATGAAGCCTTACACGGGCGTGATAAATGACTGTGGTTATCACCCCATATAGACTCCCTGATCACCCCCCTGTCATTGATCACCACCCCTGTCATTGATCACCCCCCCTGTCATTGATCACCCCCCCTGTCATTGATCACCCCCCTGTCATTGATCACCCCCCTGTCATTGATCACCCCCCTGTCATTGATCAACCCCCTGTCATTGATCAACCCCCCTGTCATTGATCACCCCCCTGTCATTGATCACCCCCCTGTAAGGCTCCATTCAGACATTTTTTTGGCCCAAGTTAGCGGAATTATTATTTTTTTTTCTTACAAAGTCTCATATTCCACTAACTTGTGACAAAAAATTAAATCTCACATGAACTCACCATACCCCTCACGGAATCCAAATGCGTAAAATTTTTTAGACATTTATATTCCAGACTTCTTCTCACGCTTTAGGGCCCCTAGAATGCCAGGGCAGTATAAATACCCCACATGTGACCCCATTTCGGAAAGAAGACACCCCCAGGTATTCCGTGAGGGGCATATTGAGTCCATGAAAGATTGAAATTTTTGTCCCAAGTTAGCGGAACGGGAGACTTTGTGAGAAAAAAATAAAAAATATCAATTTCCGCTAACTTGTGCCAAAAAAAAATAATTTCTATGAACTCGCCATGCCCCTCATTGAATACCTTGGGGTGTCTTCTTTCCAAAATGGGGTCACATGTGGGGTATTTATACTGCCCTGGCATTCTAGGGGCCCCAAAGCGTGAGAAGAAGTCTGGTATCCAAATGTCTAAAAATGCCCTCCTAAAAGGAATTTGGGCCCCTTTGCGCATCTAGGCTGCAAAAAAGTGTCACACATCTGGTATCGCCGTACTCAGGAGAAGTTGGGGAATGTGTTTTGGGGTGTCATTTTACATATACCCATGCTGGGTGAGATAAATATCTTGGTCAAATGCCAACTTTGTATAAAAAAATGGGAAAAGTTGTCTTTTGCCAAGATATTTCTCTCACCCAGCATGGGTATATGTAAAAAGACACCCCAAAACACACTCCCCAACTTCTCCCGAGTACGGAGATACCAGATGTGTGACACTTTTTTGCAGCCTAGGTGGGCAAAGGGGCCCATATTCCAAAGAGCACCTTTCGGATTTCACTGGTCATTTACCTACTTACCACACATTAGGGCCCCTGGAAAATGCCAGGGCAGTATAACTACCCCACAAGTGACCCCATTTTGGAAAGAAGACACCCCAAGGTATTCCGTGAGGGGCATGGCGAGTTCCTAGAATTTTTTATTTTTTGTCACAAGTTAGTGGAAAATGATGATTTTTTTTTTTTTTTTTTTTCATACAAAGTCTCATATTCCACTAACTTGTGACAAAAAATAAAAACTTCCATGAACTCACTATGCCCATCAGCGAATACCTTGGGGTCTATTCTTTCCAAAATGGGGTCACTTGTGGGGTAGGTATAATGCCCTGGTATTTTAGGGGCCCAAATGTGTGGTAAGGAGTTTGAAATCAAATTCTGTAAAAAATGACGAGTGAAATCCGAAAGGTGCTCTTTGGAATATGGGCCCCTTTGCCCACCTAGGCTGCAAAAAAGTGTCACACATCTGGTATCTCCGTACTCAGGAGAAGGTGGGGAATGTGTTTTGGGGTGTCATTTTACATATACCCATGCTGGGTGAGATAAATATCTTGGTCAAATGCCAACTTTGTATAAAAAAATGGGAAAAGTTGTCTTTTGCCAAGATATTTCTCTCACCCAGCATGGGTATATGTAAAAAGACACCCCAAAACACATTCCCCAACTTCTCCTGAGTACGGAGATACCACATGTGTGGCACTTTTTTGCAGCCTAGGTGGGCAAAGGGGCCCATATTCCAAAGAGCACCTTTTGGATTTCACTGGTCATTTACCTACTTACCACACATTAGGGCCCCTGGAAAATGCCAGGGCAGTATAACTACCCCACAAGTGACCCCATTTTGGAAAGAAGACACCCCAAGGTATTCCGTGAGGGGCATGGCGAGTTCCTAGAATTTTTTATTTTTTGTCACAAGTTAGTGGAAAATGATGATTTTTTTTATATTTTTTTTTTTTTCATACAAAGTCTCATATTCCACTAACTTGTGACAAAAAATAAAAACTTCCATGAACTCACTATGCCCATCAGCGAATACCTTGGGGTCTCTTCTTTCCAAAATGGGGTCACTTGTGGGGTAGTTATACTGCCCTGGCATTCTAGGGGCCCAAATGTGTGGTAGGGAGTTTGAAATCAAATTCTGTAAAAAATGACGAGTGAAATCCGAAAGGTGCTCTTTGGAATATGGGCCCCTTTGCCCACCTAGGCTGCAAAAAAGTGTCACACATCTGGTATCTCCGTATTCAGGAGAAGTTGGGGAATGTGTTTTGGGGTGTCTTTTTACATATACCCATGCTGGGTGAGAGAAATATCTTGGCAAAAGACAACTTTTCCCATTTTTTTATACAAAGTTGGCATTTGACCAAGATATTTATCTCACCCAGCATGGGTATATGTAAAATGACACCCCAAAACACATTCCCCAACTTCTACTGAATACGAAGATACCAGATGTGTGACACTTTTTTGCAGCCTAGGTGGGCAAAGGGGCCCACATTCCAAAGAGCACCTTTCGGATTTCACTGGTCAGTTTTTACAGAATTTGATTTCAAACTCCTTACCACACATTTGGGCCCCTAGAATGCCAGGGCAGTATAACTACCCCACAAGTGACCCCATTTTGGAAAGAAGAGACCCCAAGGTATTTCGTGATGGGCATAGTGAGTTCATGGAAGTTTTTATTTTTTGTCACAAGTTAGTGGAATATGAGACTTTGTAAGAAAAAAAAAAAAAAAAAAAAATCATCATTTTCCGCTAACTTGTGACAAAAAATAAAAAGTTCTATGAACTCACTATGCCCATCAGCGAATACCTTAGGGTGTGTACTTTCCGAAATGGGGTCATTTGTGGGGTGTTTGTACTGTCTGGGCATTGTAGAACCTCAGGAAACATGACAGGTGCTCAGAAAGTCAGAGCTGCTTCAAAAAGCGGAAATTCACATTTTTGTACCATAGTTTGTAAACGCTATAACTTTTACCCAAACCATTTTTTTTTTACCCAAACATTTTTTTTTTTATCAAAGACATGTACAACAATAAATTTAGAGCAAAATTTATATATGGATGTCATTTTTTTTGCAAAATTTTACAACTGAAAGTGAAAAATTTCATTTTTTTGCAAAAAAATCGTTAAATTTCGATTAATAACAAAAAAAGTAAAAATGTCAGCAGCAATGAAATACCACCAAATGAAAGCTCTATTAGTGAGAAGAAAAGGAGGTAAAATTCATTTGGGTGGTAAGTTGCATGACCGAGCAATAAATGGTGAAAGTAGTGTAGGTCAGAAGTGTAAAAAGTGGCCTGGTCTTTCAGGGTGTTTAAGCACTGGGGGCTGAGGTGGTTAAGGCTCACTGCACAAGCAAGCATTTTTCCCCACTCAACAGAGCTATGTAAGGGCTTATCCTTTTGTGGAATGAGTTCCCATTAACATTGGTTCTATTTTGGGTTACATATGAATTTTTGATCAATTTAGATATTTCGGAAGCAGGATTAAGAAAAGACAGAAACTCTGCCACTGCTTTTTTGGGTTTTGTTATTGGAGTGTCCACTGTGTTGAAAAATGACATGTTAACTTTATTCTGTTGGTCAGTATCCTTACAGATATATCAATTTTATATTGTCTTTCTTTTTATGTTTTACCACTTATTATTTAGTGGCACCTTCTTGGAGTACATATATTTTAAATTTTCATTTTTATATTTTATGGCTAGACAATACTAAAAACAAAAAAAGCTACTTCACCATTGTTTCAATTTTTAACATAATTTTGAGTGGGGCAGGGTTAGGAGGAAATAGGGATTTCTAGCCACTTGACGTCGGCATCAAACTGGTCTAAACGGCCAATATCTGAATAAAGCCTCATGCACATGTCCATGCGACACGGACCGTGAGATACCGGCCTAGATTCCTGCTGACTGCAGGAGCGCATGGCGTACAGTACAACAACAGCGGCACGAAGCACATGGCGTCATAGCAGCCAATGACGCTGTGAGCTCCTGCACTCAGCAGGAATCCAGGCCGGTATCTCACGGTCCGTGTTCCACGGACGTGTGCATGAGGCTTAAAGGGGTATTCTCATCTTTGTAATCAAGTTGTATTCTCCTGAGCCTTTTCCTAAATATAATGCCTTTTCTAAATCCTATAGTTTTTTAATAAAATAGAAAAATCCAATTGAATTGTTTATAGTCGCTGCCCATGGATACGGCCACCGATCGCCGGCCGCATCCATGGGCCGCCCCTGCGCACCGCTTACCCTGATGATCGAGTGGCCGGCCTGTATTACATGTTGTGAGCGCGCACGTTGGGCGGCCGCGCATGCGCTGATCAACTTTACTTCGTGCCGCGGCTCCAAAGGAATATACTTCTGCGCATGCGCAGGCGCCCGAACACTTCGGTGGAGGAAGAGAAGAGTCGGACGTCGTTGGAATAGCCAGCGGAGGACGTGGGTACGTATTATTTGTAAATGCCCCACCAATTCCACCAACAATTTACTAATAATATCATCAATCAAGAGCATCATCAATGGGGGCATTATTCTTCTTAGGGGCACTAATGGGGGCATTATTCTTCCTGGGGGCACAACTGGAGGCATTATTCTTACTGAGGGGGCACTAATGGGGGCATTATTTTTCCTGGGGGCACTAATGGGGCAGTATTCTTCTTGGGGGCACTAATGGGGGCATTATTCTTCCTGGGGACACTAATGGGGGCATTATTCTTCTTGGGGCCACTAATGGGGGCATTATTCTTCCTGGGGGCACAACTGGAGGCATTATTCTTACTGGGGGGGGGCACTAATGGGGGCATTATTTTTTCTGGGGGCACTAATGGGGCAGTATTCTTCCTGGGGGCACAACTGGAGGCATTATTCTTACTGGGGGGGCACTAATGGGGCCATTATTTTTCCTGGGGGCACTAATAGGGTAGTATTCTTCTTGGGGGCACTAATGGGGGCATTATTCTTCCTGGGGACACTAATGGGGGCATTATTCTTCTTGGGGCCACTAATGGGGGCATTATTCTTCCTGGGGGCACTAATGGGGCAGTATTCTTCTTGGGGGCACTAATTTATGCTTGTTGATTTGAAGTTTATTTTCAAATAAACATGTTAATTACGTTCACAATAAAGCTAAATTTCTTAACTAAATTTGGTTTTTCTGTATTTTTTTTTTTTATGTCATGTGGGTATGCCAACATGTGTGAAATCCATCGCATACGCAGCTCCGTTTTGGACGCAGCACAAAAAAATTAAGATCAGCGCCGGGCGGCCGCGCTATTCCTTTGTGCCTTCATCTGCAGGAGCAGAGAGGGGTAGGAGCAGAGGACATGAGGCAGGATGGGGTCAGACTCTGGACTGCAGCAATGGAGCTGTGGGGGATTTATGGCTGCTCAGTTCTGGTTGTGTTCATAGTGGCTGCTGCATTATTGAATGGAGGGACACAGAGGGGTGACATTGAATGGAGGGACATAGAGGGGGTGACATTGAATGGAGGGACACAGAGGGGATGACATTCTGAAGTGTAGTGATACAGGGACGCCATTATGGAGTGATCTTCTTATACAGCTCTGCTACATCTGTCTTCATGTACACTATATTTCATTATAGGTGTCTAATTCATGAAACTCAGTGTCCCTACATTCCATATTGGCGTCCCCTGTGTCCCTCCATAGGACATTATGAAGTGGAGGTCATGGTAGTGTAGAGGAAGACAGATGTAGAAGGGCTGTATAGGAAGCTTTTCATCCATAATGCTAGTGGTGGAGGGGGAGACAGATGTAGCAGTGCTGTATAAGAAGTTGATCAGCCACAGTGCTAGTGGTGGAGACAGATGTAGCAGAGCTGTATAGGAAGCTTTTCATCCAAAATGCTAGTGGTGGAGGGGGAGACAGATGTAGCAAAGCTGTATAAAAAGTTGTTCAGCAACCGTGATAGTGTGGAAGTGACTATATATATGTAGCAGAGCTGTATAAGCGGATGGTCAGCCTCAGTGATGGTGGAAGAGAGAGAGATGAACTCGAACTGTATGAGGCTGTTCAGCAACAGTGCTAGTGTGGAATTGATTATATGTATATACACTCACCTAAAGAATTATTAGGAACACCTGTTCTATTTCTCATTAATGCAATTATCTAGTCAACCAATCACATGGCAGTTGCTTCAATGCATTTAGGGGGGTGGTCCTGGTCAAGACAATCTCCTGAACTCCAAACTGAATGTCAGAATGAGAAAGAAAGGTGATTTAAGCAATTTTGAGCGTGGCATGGTTGTTGGTGCCAGACGGGCCGGTCTGAGTATTTCACAATCTGCTCAGTTACTGGGATTTTCACGCACAACCATTTCTAGGGTTTACAAAGAATGGTGTGAAAAGGGAAAAACATCCAGTATGCGGCAGTCCTGTGGGCGAAAATGCCTTGTGGATGCTAGAGGTCAGAGGAGAATGGGCCGACTGATAGAAGAGCAACGTTGACTGAAATAACCACTCGTTACAACCGAGGTATGCAGCAAAGCATTTGTGAAGCCACAACTTGCACAACCTTGAGGCGGATGGGCTACAACAGCAGAAGACCCCACCGGGTACCACTCATCTGCACTACAAATAGGAAAAAGAGGCTACAATTTTCACGAGCTCACCAAAATTGGACTGTTGAAGACTGGAAAAATGTTGCCTGGTCTGATGAGTCTCGATTTCTGTTGAGACATTCAAATGGTAGAGTCCGAATTTGGCGTAAACAGAATGAGATCATGTATCCATCCTCTGATGGCTACTTCCAGCAGGATAATGCACCATGTCACAAAGCTCGAATCATTTCAAATTGGTTTCTTGAACATGACAATGAGTTCACTGTACTAAAATGGCCCCCACAGTCACCAGATCTCAACCCAATAGAGCATCTTTGGGATGTGGTGGAACGGGAGCTTCGTGCCCTGGATGTGCATCCCTCAAATCTCCATCAACTGCAAGATGCTATCCTATCAATATGGGCCAACATTTCTAAAGAATGCTATCAGCACCTTGTTAAATCAATGCCACGTAGAATTAAGGCAGTTCTGAAGGCAAAAGGGGGTCTAACACCGTATTAGTATGGTGTTCCTAATAATTCTTTAGGTGAGTGTATATATGTAGCAGAGCTGTTTAAGCGGATGGTCAGCCTCAGTGATGGTGAAAGAGAGAGAGATGAACTAGAACTGTATGAGGCTGTTCAGCAACAGTGCTAGTGTGGAAGTGACTATATATATGTAGCAGAGCTGTATAAGCGGATGGTCAGCCTCAGTGATGGTGAAAGAGAGAGAGATGAACTAGAACTGTATGAGGCTGTTCAGCAACAGTGCTAGTGTGGAATTGACTATATATATGTAGCAGAGCTGTATAAGCGGATGGTCAGCCTTAGGCCGAGTTCACACGAACGTGTGTGACCCGTGCCTGTGAAGCGCCCCGCAAATAGCGGACCGCAATGCTCGATCGGCGGCCGTAGGTCAGCCGCATCGGATCGCGGACCCATTCACTTTAATGGGTCCGCGATCCGGCCGTTCCGCTAAAAGATAGGACTTGTTCTATCTTTTAGCGGAACGGAAGTACGGGACGTAACCCCACGGAGGCACTCCGTAGTGCTTCTGAGGGGTCCCGTCCCGTGCGGCCGTTCCACCATACCGGATTTGCGGACCCATTGAAGTGAATGGGTCCGCATCCGTGATGCGGAATTCACACGGAACTGTGGCCGTGTATTGCGGCCCGCGATTTGCGGGCCGCAATACGGCCACGGATCACACACGTTCGTGTGAACTTAGCCTTAGTGATGGTGAAAGAGAGAGAGATGAACTAGAACTGTATGAGGCTGTTCAGCAACAGTGCAAGTGTGGACTTGACTATATATATGTAGCAGAGCTGTATAAGCGGATGGTCAGCCTCAGTGATGGTGAAAGAGAGAGAGATGAACTCGAACTGTATGAGGCTGTTCAGCAACAGTGCTAGTGTGGACTTGACTATATATATGTAGCAGAGCTGTTTAAGCGGATGGTCAGCCTCAGTGATGGTGGAATAAAGAGTTGTAGCAGAGCTTTATATGCGGACCGTCAACCTTAAGGATGGTGGGAGAGTATAATAAATATGTAGCTGAGCTGTATAGGAAGCCCTTGAGCCAAACTTATGATACAGTAGGAGACTGGAGAAGAAACATGTTCCTGAGCTATATATGCATCTATACATATACATAGTGTAAGGTTTATACACAATTGTAGTACAGCTGTAATAGAAAGAAATCTGCATCAGTGCTGGGGGATGGTCATGTTTTATGGGAATCAAATGCACAGATTATAAGTCTACTGGCTGACAATCTTTAGAGCTAATGTAAAATATGGAATTATAGTATTTGCTGCACAGAATGGGTTTGTATAAGATCAGACTGAGATTGTGTGTAAAACTGTGCAGGACAGCCACATGTTACTGTACACTGAGCTTACTTATCACAGCTCTCTGAGGATTCCCCAGCAGGGGGAGGGGCCTCACAGACACTGCAGGCTGCCAGACTGATGAGTCATACTCTTCACATGAACTAGCAGTAAGAACTGAGTTCTCAGTGTGATGTCATAAGGAGGTGTGGCCGGCCTTCACTCAAACTGCCTAAGCCCGCCCAGCCTTAGCTGCAGGAAACCAGGAAGTAAACAACAGAGTGACTGCAGGTGAGGATGAATAAGCAAGATGAGAATACCCCTTTAAGGTTTCAATCGATGCTGCGTGAGGCTAGCTGTCAATCATAGCATATTTCCATATGTAGTGAAAGCAGTATATGCCTATGTCACAAAGGTGAGCAAATGCCAAACTTGCCTTGGTAAATGGATCAGGAAAATTATCCAAGGAAAACTAGTCCAGGACTCGTTCTTACACAGTCACCGAAGGCAGACTGGCTATAGACCCTACAAGGAAACTTTTCAGTGGGCCGATGCCCAGGGGTCCACCTGAGCCTCCTCACAGCCAGCCATTGGCTGTTTTTAGGGCAGTATTTTGTGCTGCTGGGGCAGTATTTAGTGATTCACTGTGGTATTTGGCTCTGTTGAGGTGGTATAATGTGCCACAATATGGTATTGCTGGCCCTGCCCACTTGTGTTGGCCCTGCCTTTTGTCAATTTGGACCAAACTACAAAATATGGCCACTTTTAGTTTTTTTTTTCGGGGCCAGTTTAAGTTCCCAGTCCGTCGAAAAGTGTGACTGTTTAGCCCTGTGTTTTTACTGTGTATGGTGATTACAGTGATCCCTCAAGATACAATGGCCTCAGGATACAATATTTTCGACATACAATGGTCTTTTCTGACCCATCATAAGTTGCAACCAGACTCAACATACAATGCCTCAGACTCAGATCCAACCAGTTATCAGCTATTCCTGACTGTTATATGTAAGGACTTGTTTTATCTGTCTTAGTTATCTGCTTATTTATCTTAAATCTTCATTTTCTCTTATCTTGGATTACATTTTCGAGCTTTGGAACCGATTACTCAACTTACAATGGTTTTAACATACAATAGTCGTCCTGGAACCAATTAATATTGTAACTTGAGGGACCACTGTACTGTATTTGATGTTATGCACTGAAACATTGCTATTCAGTAGGTGGCAGCTGCATTAAGGAACATCCCATCAGTATGTACATTATGAGGGAGCGTTGTTCCAGGATCGTGTTACCAGTGTGCACTGACACATGACATGATAAAGGAGGCGGTCAATAGTGTTTTTGATGTGGTTGTCTGATAGAGATAGTAGACCCCCTACAAAGGATTTTCAAGTTTTTAAAAGCAAATGAACTGAGTATAATAAAGGAAATGTGTTGCTTCCCCAGCATTAAAAAATGCTACTGATTTATTTTATTTTCTCGCAGCTTAATCTACTGATGTGCCTTTGTCCAATATCAATTGATTGCCAGTGTTTTGCACTACAAGGAAGTTTGACCTAACAAGGCCCCCAGAGGTACTGATGTGGAGAGTTTGGTGTGCATTCGCAGCATTCTTTAGTGGAGAAGAAAATCAGCACTGACCTCAACAAAGATGCCATTAGCAACTTGTGAGCCAAAATGTTATATGGCTAATAGATTTGGCAACTTTTCTGCGATGGACTTAAAGAGGACCTGTCACCAAAAAATGCTTCTCTAAAACATGCAATTTATATATTTAAATCCCTTCTGTCTCTGATTTCATTGTTCACAGGGAGGTGTTATCAGTGACTGACAGCTATTTCTGTACACACACTTACACAGATAATGTTATCAATCACTGACAACACCTCCCCGTGTACAACTATCAGTGACTGACAGCTATCTATGTATACACACTTACACAGAGAATGCTATCAATCACTGACAACACCTCCCCATGTACAACTATCAGTGACTGACAGCTATCTATGTATACACACTTACACAGATAATGTTATCAATCACTGACAACACCTCCCCGTGTACAACTATCAGTGACTGACAGCTATCTATGTATACACACATACACAGAGAATGCTATCAATCACTGATAACACCTCCCCCATGTACAGCTATCAGTGACTGACAGCTATCTATGTATACACACTTACACACAGAATGCTATCAATCACTGATAACACCTCCCTCTGTACAGCTATCAGTGACTGACAGCTATTTGTATACACACTTACACAGAATGCTATCAATCACTGATAAAACCTCCCTCTGTACAGCTATCAGTGACTGACAGCTATCTCTGTATATACACTTACACACAGAATGCTATCAATCACTGATAACACCTCCCTCTGTACAGCTATCAGTGACTGACAGCTATTTGTATACACACTTACACAGAATACTATCAATCACTGATAACACCTCCCTCTGTACAACTATAAGTGACTGACAGCTATCTATGTATACACACTTACACAGGGAATGCTATCACTGATAACACCTCCCCTTGTACAGATATGAGTGACTGATAGTGTTGAGCGAAGCAAGCTTCGGATTACAGATCCAAGTGGCTTCATTCCAAACTTAGTTTGAATGCTGTACAGAGATCCTCCTCCGCATAGCATTAAAATGTATGGTCTCTGACAAGGTGAAATTTGTTATCTCCGAAGTCTATCTAAAAATTGGCTTCAGGGAATAACTTCACACTTCTATTTTTAAACTTGAAAACCATTTTTAATGAAGTTGGCTTCGGTACCGAGGTACCTGCCGCTTCCAAAGCCGACTTTGGATTCAAAATTTAAAATGACTTTGGAGATAATAAATTTCACCTCGCTGGAGCCCATGCATTTGAATGCTGTATGGAGAAGGATCTCTGTACAGTATTCAAACAAAGTTTTAACCAAAGCGACTTCGGATCTATCATCTGAAGCTTCCTTTTCTCAACAGTAGTGACTGACAGTAGTGACTAAATGCTGTCAATTACTGATGACACCTCCCCTGTGTACAGCTATCAGTGACTGACAGCTATCTCTATATACACACTTACACAGCTAATACTATCAATCACTGATAACACCTCCTCTGTGTACAACTATCAGTGACTGACAGCTATCTATGTATACACACTTACACACAGAATGCTATCAATCACTGATAACACCTCGACTGTGTACAGCTATCAGTGACGGACAGCTATCTCTACATACACACTTACACAGGAGATACTATCAATCACTGATTACTGTACCCTCTTATTTTAGAAAGCTTCTCATTTTGAAAGATTTGTTATTTTAATCTTCAAACAGAAGCAAAGCTGGTCACACAGGCAGCCGTTCAGCAGCGTTTCCATACAGTAGGGCGTGGGCCCAAACTAGTGGCAGCAATGGTCACAGGTTGTGCATCCCTAGTTAGACCAAGCTAACCTCCAATAGTGGTAATAGTCACTATTAGTGTTGAGCGAATCCAAGCATTTGAAGTGGAATTTGGTCTGAGGTTTAGGAAAACTTTGATTCAAAACTAATCTGAATTTTCTTGTGCTATCTGGTAATAAATCAGGTTTTCTTAAAATGGCTGCATGTCTTACAAAGCGAAACTAACTGTAGAGGACAAGCCCAGGAACGCAAAGTCACGCATAATGCAGTGCAGCCAGCCAATCTGCAGATAGCCATCCCCTGTGATGTCACAGGCCTATAAATCCCTCATCCCACGCAGTCCTTGCCATTGTCCTGTGAGCTGAACATAGATAGAGACGTGGCAAGTGCTTATTCACTAAGGACAGTTTTGTTGGGAATGATTAATAGAAGAATATTGGAGAGGGAGAGTACACGGAGAGTGCAGGGAGACATAGGACATATAGACCGCACATCGCCGGCACTATAATAGAAAATGCCTTTTCTTGTCCACAAGATAAAATGTTCTATTTTTTTGGGGGAACTGAATTGCGGATCCAGAAGTGCGGATCCGGAAATGTGGATGTGGACAGCACATAGTATCCGTTCCGGCCCCATTGAAAATTAATGGGTCTGCAAAAACCGGAACCAGAAAAAAATTGCGGACATGTGAATCGACCCTTTTTCTGCGTCAGTATTATTTATTTATTCCTACATTTACTTATTCCTGCATCAGCCATAAACTAAGATATTTAGTTCAATAACAATAGTATGGAAGCCTTCGTTATTCCACTGCCAGCATGCCAACCAATACCATCCAGTCTGAACCCTTTCTCCCCTGGGGGGCCAGGTCTTAAAGGGGTATTCCCATCTCAGACAATGGGGGCATATCGCTAGGAGACAACAGATCCCTGAAAAAGATCCCTGAAAGTCGGGGAGGGTGCACTGCACCTAACAGACAATGGGGAAATATCCTAACAATATGCCCCCATTGTCTGAGGTGGGAATACAACTTTGATGATGACCATCCTCATCTTTTGCTGGCTTTACATCCTTCTTGGTTTCCATGGTCTAGCAAGATGCAGAGAGAGGAAGAGCTGGATGATCCTGATGACATATTCTCGCTATTAGATGATGTGGAAAAGGAAGAAAAGCAGATGGCAGAAGAAGGGATCCCACCTGTAGGGCAGGAGAGCCTGGGGTTGGATAAGTGAGTATAGCAGAGCTGATTAATATTCTGTGTTTACTGTCAAATAACTTGCAGGTGATGGCATGCCAAAACTACAATAATTTGCATATTGTGCTCCCACATATCTAGCCAAACCCCATACCAGCAACAGCCCCAGTTTAAAGATGCATTAAAGGTGCCATTAGCAATGAAGACCGACTACAGGGGTTAAGGCCATTGCTGCAATCCAACAGAAGGGGCCGTGCTTGCACACTATAGGAAAAACAACTGGCCCCTCTGGTTGCCAGGACCGTGAGAGCATACAGACAAGCATGCACAGCAGCTCCTTTCCCTGCCACCTCATATCTGTGCCTCAGTAGTGTCCGTAATCCCTGTAAGCAGTGTATAATGCAATGGAAAAAAAAATAAAGCCACCAAAGGAGGCAATATGGACAATCACAATACATTAGTAAGTGCCTTGTATTAACTTTAAGCCCTTCCCAACATATGACGTAATAGTACGTCATGGCGGCAAGTGACTTGCTGCATTTTGACATACTATTACGTCATGGTGATTGGGTGCGTGCCCAATCACTGCAAGGGCCTGGCATCTCTGATAGCCAGGCCCCTGCTGTATCCGCCGGCATCGCTGTAAAGGCTGATGCTGGTGGATTAACCCATTCTGACCGTGGCATAGAAGGTGTTTGTTGCAGGTGAGGTAGCCCATCGGGTCCTCGCGCTGCTCTGGCGGGGATCCGATGGGGGACAAGGCCGCCTGATGCCATGCACAGACTGCCCAATGCCTTGCATGGCATCGATACCTGCCTTCTACGGGGGCCAAGGTGATCCAGCCCCAGGCTAGGTGTCCTAGCCAACCTGTTAGGCCTCTTTCACACTACCGGTTTTTTTTTTTTTGTTTTTCGGGCCGTTTTTTGCGTTCCGTATGCATTCCGTTTCCGTATTTCCGTTTTTCCGTTGAAAGATAGAACATGTCCTATTATTACCCGCAAATCACGTTCCGTGACTTCATTCAAGTCAATGGGTCCGCAAAAAAAAAGGAACACATACGGAAATGCATCTAATGCATGTCTTTTATATCCGTTCCGTTTTTGCGGAACCATCTATTGAAAATTTTATGCCCAGCCCAATTTTTTTTATGTAATTACTGTATACTGTATATGCCATACGGAAAAACGGAATGGAAACACAACGGAAACAAAAAACGGAACAACGGATCCGTGAAAAACGGATCGCAAAATACTGAAATAGCCATATGATAGTGTGAAAGAGGCCTTAGGCCCCTTTCACACGGGCGAGTATTCTGCACGGATGCGATGCGTGAGTTGAACGCATTGCACCCGCACTGAATCCTGACCCATTCATTTCTATGGGGCTGTGCACACGAGCGGTGATTTTCACGCATCACTTGTGCGTTGCGTGAAAATCGCAGCATGCTCCTCTTTGTGCGTTTTTCACGTAACGCAGGCCCCATAGAAATGAATGGGGTTGCGTGAAAATCGCAAGCATCCGCAAGCAAGTGCGGATGCGGTGCGATTTTCACGCACGGTTGCTAGGAGATGATCGGGATGGGGACCCAATCATTATTATTTTCCCTTATAACATGGTTATAAGGGAAAATAATAGCATTCTGAATACAGAATGCATAGTAAAATAGGGCTGGAGGGGTTAAAAAAAAAATTAAAAAAATTTAACTCACCTTAATCCACTTGCTCGCGCAGCCCGGCTTCTCTTCTGTCTTCTTTTTTTGCTGTGTGCAGGAAAAGGACCTGTGGTGACGTCACTCCGGTCATCATATGGTCCGTCACATGATCTTTTACCATGGTGATGGATCATGTGATGGACCATGTGATGACCGGAGTGACGTCACCACAGGTCCTTTTCCTGCACACAGCAAAAAAGAAGACAAAAGAGATGCCGGGCTGCGCGAGCAAGTGGATTAAGATGAGTTAAATTATTATTATTATTTTTTTAACCCCTCCAGCCCTATTTTACTATGCTTTCTGTATTCAGAATGCTATTATTTTCCCTTATAACCATGTTGTAAGGGAAAATAATAAAATCTACAGAACACCGATCCCAAGCCCGAACTTCTGTGAAGAAGTTCGGGTTTGGGTACCAAACATGCGCGATTTTTCTCACGCGAGTGCAAAATGCATTACAATGTTTTGCACTCGCGCTGAAAAATCGTGCATGTTCCCGCAACGCACCCGCACCTTTTCCCGCAACGCCCGTGTGAAAGAGGCCTTAGTGTATTACTCAGTGTAATACACTAACAGGCAATGCATTACAATACAGATGTATTATAATGCATTTCAGAGTTTCAAGGAAAATAAGGAAAAAAAAACAAAACCTTTCCCTGATTTTATAATAAAAATTAGCCCTTACATAAGAAAATCGCTCAAAAAATAAAAAAAAACTATAGCTCTCAAAACATGGAGACTTAAAACATATTTTTTTTTTTCATGACCTAACCCCTCAGCTGAACACCATAAAAAAAAATATATATATAAACTGCCCAAAAAAGTTATTTTTTGTCACCTTACATCACAAAAATTGCAAAACCAAGCAATCAAAAAGGCTTCAAAACTGCTATTATTGTGTTAAAGTGAAAAAAAAAAAAAAAGCAGACATATTAGGTATTGCTGCATCCATAACAGCCTGCTTTATAAAAATATTACATGACCATATGTAGATTGTAAGCCCTCACGGGCAGGGCCCTCTCTCCTTCTGTACCAGTTTGTAACTTGTCTTGTTTATGCTTAGTGCAATTGTCTGTATTATGTATGTATACCCCTTTTTCATATGTACAGCGCTATGGAATGAATGGCGCTTTAATAATAAATAATAATAATAATGACCAGGCTGTTATGGATAAACCTCAGGTGAACACCGTAAAAAAAAAAAACTGTGCCAAATAAGCAATTTTTTATCACCTAACATCACATAAAGTGCAAAACCAAGCGATCAAAAGGGTGTATGCCCCCCAAAATAGTACCAATCAAACCAACACCTCATCCTGCAAAAAATGAGACCCTAACTAAGACAATTGGTCAAAAAATAAAAAAGCTATGGCTCTCAGACTTTTTTGGTTTGTTTCAAAAATGTTATTATTGTGTAAAACTTAAATAAATAAGAATAAGTATACATATTGCCACATCTGTAACAATCTGCTCTATAAAAATGTCACATGACCTATCCCCTCAGGTGAATGTTGTAAAAATAAATAGATAAAAACTGTGCCAAAACAACCAATTTTTGGTCACCTTGCCCCATAAAGTGTAATAATGAATGATCAAAAAATCATATGTACCAAAAAATGAAGAAAACCACAGAAATAAGATAATAATGCACTTAGTAAAGTAGATGCAAGCATTATATATGGACAAAGTCCTCACTCTGATATGATAATATCTGAGACACTTAGTCAATATATTTTGATCAAAACACATCTAAGCCCGCCTTATCATATCAGAGTGAGGACTTTGTCCATATATAATGCTTGCATCTACTTTACTAAGTGCATTATTATCTTATTTCTGTGGTTTTCTTCAATAATATGGCCAGGGACGTCCGCACATTTGTATATCATATCGTGCAGGATGTTTTTATCTTAGTTTTTTCTGTGGATTTTTTTGTCTGTAGTATTTGCTTGAGGGAGTGGCACCTTCAAGTGTGAATTCGCACCTATTTTATCTTGGGAGTAGCATTCCTCTGCACTTTTGCCCTTCCTATCCAATAGAGCGCCTTGATTAGGTGGTACATATGGGTGTGCTTACTCCTCCTCCCATTGGTTGCTTCATGCACATGGAGGTGACTAGGAGCAGCACACCATATGTGCGGCGTCTGCGCTCCTGAACATAGAAGCCCAATGGCTTAGGTAGGTTTAGCGTAGGACCAGCCTGACCTGAGACCACCTTGGCGCTTGGTAGGCGGGCTTAGATGCGTTTTGATCAAAATATATTGACTAAGTGTCTCAGATATTATCATATCAGAGTGAGGACTTTGTCCATACATAATGCTTGCATCTACTTTACTAAGTGCATTATTATCTTATTTCTGTGGTTTTCTTCAATAATATGGCCAGGGACATCCGCACATTTGTATATCATATCGTGTAGGATGTTTTTATCTTAGTTTTTTCTGTGGATTTTTTTGTCTGTAGTATTTGCTTGAGAGAGTGGCACCTTCAAGTGTGAATGTGCACCTATTTTATCTTGGGAGTAGCATTCCTCTGCACTTTTGCCCTTCTTATCCAATAGAGCGCCTTGATTAGGTGGTACATATGGGTGTGCTTACTCCTCCTTCCATTGGTTGCTTCATGCACATGGAGGAGACTAGGAGCAGCACACCATATGTGCGGCGTCTGCGCTCCTGAACATAGAAGCCCAATGGCTTAGGTAGGTTTAGCGTAGGACCCACCTGACCTGAGACCACCTTGGCGCTTGGTAGGCGGGCTTAGATGTGTTTTGATCAAAATATATTGACTAAGTGTCTCAGATATTATCATATCAGAATGAAGACTTTGTCCATATATAATGCTTGCATCTACTTTACTAAGTTCATTATTATCTTATTTCTGTGGTTTTCTTCAATAATATGGCTAGGGACATCCGCACATTTGTATATCATATTGTGCAGGATGTTTTTATCTTAGTTTTTTCTGTGGATTTTTTTGTATGTACCAAAAAATGGTACCAATAAAAACGTCAACTCTTCCTGCAAAAAACGAGCCCCTGCATAAGAAGATCGGCATAAAAATACAAAAAATATGGTGTTCGGAAAATGGAGACTCAAAAACATATTTTTTTACAAAAGCGCTTTATTATGTAAAACTGAAAAAAAAACTGAGAAAGTAGACATATTTGATATCATTGCATCTGTAACAACCTGCTCTATAAAAATATTGCATGATCTACCTTGTCAGATGAATGCTATAAAAAATAAAAACGGTGCCAAAACAGCAATTTTTTGGTTACCTTGCCTCACAAAAAACGTAATATAAAGCAATTAAAAATCATATGTACCTCAAAATAGTACCAATAAAACTGGCACCTTATCCCCTAGTTTCCAAAATGGGCTCACTTTTTGGGAGTTTCTACTGTAAGGGTGCATCAGGGGGGCTTTAAATAGAACATGGCATCTAAAAACAAAATCTGCCTTCCAAAAACCATATGGCGCTTCTTTTCTTCTGCGCCCTGGCGTGTGCCCTTAATTGAGTTTACGACCACATGTGGGGTGTTTCTGTAAACCTCAGAATCAGGGTAATAAATATTGAGTTTTGTTTGGCTGTTAACCCTCAATGTGTTAAAGAAAATCTGCCAAAAAAGTGACATTTAGAAATTTCATCTCCATGTTCCTAAAATTTTTATGGAACACCTAAAGGGTTAACAAAGTTTGTAAAATCAATTTTGAGTAACTCGAGGGGTGTAGTTTCTACAATAGGGTCATTTATGGTGGGTTTCCACTATGAAGCCCCACAAAGTGACTTCAGACCTGAACTGGTCCTTAAAAAGCGGGTTTTGGAAATTTTCTTAAACATTTTAAGAATTGCTTCTAAAATTCTAAGCCTTCTAATGTCCTAAAAAAATTAAATGACATTGACAAAATGATGCCAACATAAAGTAGCTATATGGGGAATGTTAAGTAATAAATGTTTTATGAGGTATCTCTTTCTGTTTTAAAAGCAGAGAAACAGAAATTTAGAAAATTGCGAATTTCTGAAAATTTCTGGTAAATTTGGGATTTTTTCATAAATAAAGGTGAAATATATTGACTCATTTATGACTATCATGAAGTATAATGTGTCACAAGAAAATCTCAGAATGGCTTGGATAAGTAAAAGTGTTCCAAGGTTATTACCACATAAAGTGACACACGTCAGATTTGCAATATTAATGGCTGAACAACCCCTCTAAGTGAACTCTGATACTTTCCCAGAAAAATCATCACATCATGATGAAAATAAAAATCCCCATAAAACTAGCTATTCTACCCTAGAAAACCTACAAAAGAACACTGAAAGCTGATAGACTATAAAAATATTGTTTTATTTGGGTACATGATTAAAAGCATACATAGAGATAACAGACAAATGCACAAAGTGCAGCACAATCCTGGGAGAGTTAGTAGAGTACAAAAAGGGTAAAAAGACAGAAGTGACCCAAGTATGGATATATCTAAATGAGGCAAAGTTACCATGTAAAATATATGTTAAAGGGATACCCACTATTGGTAAGAGTACACATGATCTCGTCAAATATAAAGTGCAAGTGCAAGCTTATATATATAAGCAAAGGAGAGGAGAAATAACCCTTCAATGTGGGTCCCTAAATACATATATATATATATACCTATTCAAGTAATCTAAGCGGGTAAATAAAGTGCATGTGCAAATCACGTAACAATTTAGAAGAGAAAACACATGATGAGTGTTTGATCAAAAAACACAAGACAACCGCAGAAGTTTAACAGGTAAGCAGGTGAACAGGAATGAGGTCACATACCGTATGTAAAATGATGGTAAGTCCACAGGAAGACTGCACACCCCGACGCGCGTTTCGATTTGAAACCTTCCTCTGGGGGTACAGTCTTCCCACTGGAGTAGTCCCTCTTAAACAGGTGTTCCGCCAATCGGGGTCCATTAATCGGACACGTGAGTTCTGAGGCACAGGTGAACCGCGCGGTGGCCAATCGCGCAGGTGCAGCTGCGCCTATTCACTCAAGGACCTTCCGTGACGTCAAAAACGTCATAATCTCGCGGGATGTTCGAGGGTCATATGGTAGCCGATATTACAACTACATCTATTGCTCAAGGACCTTCCGTGACGTAATAAACGTCATGGTCTCGCGAGATACTCAGCGGTCACGTAATAGTCAGTATTACAACCAACAAGGTCATGCAGGAGGATCACATGATCATGAGTTACAGTCACATGTTTCTCCAATGGTTCAAACGTCATCCAAAAGGGAGGACACAAGTAGGCACATCACGAAGTGTAAACAAGTAAGTGTGTAAGCACAAAATAATGCACCTGTATATTCATAAAATTGTGATACACATTAGGTGCATAAGAAAAACAATAAAGGGATGAAGATTTGATGAGGTAAAATGAGTCGCGGCTACATAGTCTCTCCAAAAAGGTGGTAACCTATAGCGGATACCCACACAAGGAGAGTCCATGGCCGCGAGTCAGAACCTCAACAACTGAAATTACATATATCAAGATTGATAGTGCAATTATATATATATATAGTAGTGCAATATGCACAACATAATAAACAAAGTGAGGAATTGGACTGGGTAAAGTGAATCGCAGCGATACATTCTCCCAACAGTGCGGCAACCCAGATAGGTCACCCAATGGGGGGAGAGTGCATGGCAGGGAGTCAAAACCAAGCACAAGAGAAGTATTACTAATATACTTATAAATGCATTGTGCAAATTTGTAAAAAATTGGATGAGGTGAAATGAGTCACGGCCACGCAGTCTCCCGACAGGGCAACACCCCAAAACGGGACCCAATAAAGGGAGACTGTATGGCCGGGAGTCACAACCAAACCCAAAGTGCAAAAAAAGGGGGAGTTATTGATGTACTAGATAAGTGCATTGTGCAAAGTACAAAATATTGTTGGTGAGTGAGAAAGAAAACAATCAATAGGTGAAAAAAGTACACATGTGTGACATACATATATGAACCTGAGGGAACAATACATATATGTCATTCATAAACCATAAAAAATAATGATGTAAAAACACAAGAAAGAAGAAAGACGTGAAGTGACATTTCGATCCTTCAGATTGTATCATTGATGACGTAGATAGACCAATAGAGCATGCTCAAGATACTTGTAGAGAGCGTGGAAATAAATCTAATAACCTATGATAGAGAAACATTATTAATAGCGGGACTCACCAGTGGGAAGATACATAAAACATACTTATGAACATGAGATCCTATCTAAGGAAAAATTAAAAAACAAAAATATATAAAACATTTATGTTAGTAAAAATGTAAAATTACATGTTCACTGTAGGAAAGGGGCATACGACAGGGCATCATTGAGGCCCTTTGGTTGTTTAGTATCCAAGGTCCAAATCCACTTTGTTTCTAATTGGGCCAACCGTTTCATTAAGTTACCGCCACGCATACCTAAGTCAATGTGGTCAATGCCACAGACTTTCAGGGATGAGGGGTCACTATCGTGAAAGCTCTTAAAGTGTCTCGCGATCGGTTTTAGATCATCTACTTCAGTGGTGTCCTTCGATTTTAAAATATCTCGGACATGTTCGCGGACTCGTACTTTTAGTTCCCTGCTTGTCAGTCCCACGTAAATTTTTGGACACGGACAGGTAGCATGGTAAATTACACCTTTGGTTGTGCACGAAATGTGGTGTGTAATTTTGTATGTTTTCGTCTGTGCAGAATTCATAAACTCAGTGGTTTTTAAGATGTTATCACAGGCCACACATTTCCCACAAGGGGAACACCCCCATTTTGGTCCCTTTGAACCAAAGATTGTGCCTTGTGTTTGAGGGGCGTAATAAGATCTAACCAAATGATCTCCTAAGGTTTTCGCCCTCCTGGGTACAACCGATGGATGTGATGGTAATATTTTATCCAGAATTGGGTCAGCCCTCAGTATTGGCCAAAATCTCTCTAGAATCCCTCGCATGTGTTGCCACTGCGAATGGTAAGGGGTGATATATCTTACCACGTCAGATGTTGCTGTCTTTGGTTTGGGATTGATGAGATCTTGCCGCACCGAATGTTTAGCCCTGTTATACGCTCTCTTAACTGATCTCTTGCTGTACCCTCTTTCCAGGAAACGTTGTCGCAAGATGTCCGACTGAATCTCGAAGTCCTCATCAGTGGAACAAACTCTCCTGATCCTGATAAACTGACCGGTTGGTATTGCTTTGATTGTCTGCGGAGAGTGAGAGGATGACGCGTGTAAGAGAGCATTAACAGACGTTTCTTTTCTATATATGTTTGTCTGTAAATGGCCCATTTGATCACGTCTAATTAGAACATCCAGGAATTCGATTTGTTCCATATCGCATTTGTAGGTCAGATGGATGTTATATGTGTTATGGTTCAGGCCATCCATAAACAAACCCATGGTTTCGGAAGTACCCTGCCATATGAAAAAGACATCGTCTACCCTAGTAAAAGATTTTGTTGCTTCCACGGAGAGAATTATTCTCCCCCCTATTATCAGGTTCCATTCCCATCAATGCAAAAAACTTACGTATATTATATGATATGGTTTTTTCAGGTATTAAGCCACATTGATATTCTTCTACAATTTCATTAATCACCCTTGCCAGTCTCGATTCAATTCATGTGCAAGTATTTCTTGATATTCTTGAAATACTTCAGCAGATATGGTGCCTGGTTCTGGGGATTTTTTTTTCCCATGGTGCTTATGGCAATTTTTATTTAATCTGGTAACAATGGGGACTCCAAAACTGTTCCTGCTTCCTCTGAAAGATACTTTAGATCTGTATCATCCACATGTTCTTCTGCATCTTCTCATACTCTACTAAACTCTGATTAAAGATGAGAAAATTTCTTGAAATTTGGTTATTTTTTAATTAATTTTTTATGACCAAATCAATTCTATACGATATAAATATGCTTTAATTGGTCTGCCAATTGATATATGGCACTCTGAGGTCTTCTAAGACTCAGATCGCTCTATGGGAAAACATACTGCGCAGTCGCATGTGGTTATGCTTTTTCATATTAGAAAGCTCCAAAAATTTTCTCCTATCGGGGACAGATGGTGTTTAAATACACACAGTATTATGTAAGAAAAAACAAAGGCTTGTTGAGATCAAGCGTACAAAAAATGAGGGCAGACGCCTGCCTCTGTTTAAAAAAAAACATGCTAATGTCACAAAGCGTCCAAAAATTATGCATTTAAGGGGTTATCCCACAAAAGCTACAATTTTCAACCAGTACCTGGATCTGAATACTTTTGTAATTGCATATAATTAAAGTTTTTGTATAGCCAGTGAGTTATTCACTAAAATTTATCTGAAATATCGCCACCTGCAGTGAGTTCTTTTTCTGATTTCTTTGTCAGGTCAAACATGCTCAATTCCATCCTTCAACTGCCTCTTGATCTGTGTGTTAGGGAGAGAGCTGCAGCAGAAAAGACAAGCTTCCTGAGCTTCAGCAGAGAAGACACTCCCATTGAGCAGCCAGCTTGATATAAATCTATCAGAGCAATGCATGGGGAGATCTCTGGATCTATGTGAGGTACAGGGCTGATTCCAGCTTTGTTAAAAAGAGATTGTGATGCACTATATGAGGTCTGATTTTAATTTTTTACATTAATTATGGGATAACCTCTTTAACAGGGGCAGAATGCCAGCTTGTATTTATAAACACACAATTGTTAATTGTCAGAAGAAACAGTGTCTTGTTCTGAAGACCTTTTTGGGAGCAGCAGCAGTAATGTGTGGATTGGGAATAGGTAGGATATATTGGCATGTGGCCGCAATAGTAGCAGCAGCAGAAGCAGCACAGCATGAAACAGACAAGGCAGTAGATGTGTTTGTGCGGCTGTTTAGGGGTATTAGTAGTAGTGATGTCTGTGTAGCAGTAAAGGTAGTGGCAGTAGAGGTAATAGACATGGCAGTAGGAGGATTACCAGTGAGAAGTAGCAGCTGCGGCGGTGACAGCAGCAGCCACCATATCGTACAGAACATGATTTAGGCAGACAGACAGTGGAAGTGGCATGATGGCAGCAGCTGACATATGATATGGAAGATAATGGAAGAGAGTCATGCAGTGGCAGTGCCATGATGGCAGTAGCATCAATACGGTACGGAACATGTAGGTATGCAAGCAGACAGTGGCAGTGATATCATGGCAGCAGCCATATGCATGGAACATGATGGTAGGCAGGCAGACTGGCAATGGCATGATGTGGGACCATCAGCAATGCAGATATATTTATTGGCCTCAGCAAGAGGTATGTGAAAATCCTCACAGATCTATGCCTTGTTCATTTTGACAAAAGTTATGTTTTATACACTGTCAGAGGATGTTTGGTATCACAATGCCACTTGCTATGCTGAACACTGACATTAAAATGACATTGGAGGCTGGACAAGACAGTACAGAGAGAGCAAACAGGGTCAGTTCAAGCCACTGTTCCAATCTGTCTCCCCAGAAATCAATAGGGTCAGAGAAGAAGGTATGTGCAAGGGAAGGGCCACAGTTAGTGTTGGGTGAGCATGCTCTGCCGAACACTAATTTTACTTGCTACGCAGCCAATAAACGCGCAGGTAAGTACTGCCATTCACTGTAATGCCGTAGCCATGTTGGCTACTGGCATTACAGTGATTGGCTGGCTGAAATGCATCATCGGGTGCTGTAAAGCACCCGATGACACGTGTTCGGCTCAGTCTTAGTAATGTAATAAAGTATTGAGGCACTCAGGTTGAGATTTTTTGCAATTCAAGTGAGGTTTATTTCATACTCTCTGCATCATCCATTTGCCCATGGCATATATAAGCGTCAACAAAATATTTCTGACCAGACGTTTCGGTCACGGTGGACCTTCATCAGTGGTCATGTTATCTGAGTAGTGGGTAGCGTTATTCTGGGGCGCTGGATGCAGTCTGGGAGAGCTGTGCTGAAGAAGGGACAGATAGTGTAGGGAGTGAAATAATAATATTTTATTGAAAAACCTTGTTAGATAACCAAAAGTCCTTTTAAGGACTATTGTTGTATCTGGCAGCAATATAATTATTAGCGCAACCTGCGCTAAATTGCGTGGAATTGTTAGAAAGACCCAAAAGTCTTTTTAAGGACTTGCAATTGTTTGGCCGCTGCAGACAGCGTCATTATCTGTGCTACATCTCCTGTGTAACGTGTGCACAGCCTAAAAATATCTGTGATATCCAGTGTACTTTTTCTGTAGATGGTGTCTGCTGCGGACAGTTACATTACCTGCGCTACATCTCCTGTATAACGTTTGCATATCCGAAATATCAGTGAAATTCAGTCAAATTTTTTTGCTGCTGGTGGCAGCGACATTACCTGCGCTACATCTCCTGTATAACGTTTGCCCATCCTAAATACTAGTGACATTCAGTGTAATTTTTTTCGCCGCGGGTCACAGCGACATTATCTGCGCTACATCTCCTGTGTAATGTGTGAGCAGCCTAAAAAGATCTGTGACATCCAGTGTACTTTTTCCATAGACGGTGTCCGCTGCAAACAGTTACATTACCTGCGCTACATCTTCTGTATAACGTTTGCCCATCCTAAATATCAATGACATTAATTCAGTCAAATTTTTTTGCTGCTGGTGGCAGCGACATTACCTGCGCTACATCTCCTGTATAACGTTTGCCCATCCTAAATACTAGTGACATTCAGTGTAATTTTTTTCGCCGCGGGTCACAGCGACATTACCTGCTCTACATCTCCTGTATAACGTTTGCATATCCAAAATGTCATTGACATTCAGTCAATTTTTTTTTCTGCTGGTGGCAGCGACATTACCTGCTCTACATCTCCTGTATAACGTTTGCGCATCCTAAATATCAGTGACATTAATTCAGTGTAATTTTTTATTAGCCGCTGGTGACAGCAACATTACTTGCGCTTTACCCCCTGTATAACATTTGCGTGTCCTAAATATTACTGACATTAATTCAGTGTAAATTTCCATTAGCTGCTGGTGACAGCGACATTACTTGAGCTATACCTCCTGTATAACGTTTGCGCATGCTAAAATTATCTGTGACATTCAGTGTACTTTTTTCATAGATGCTGCGGATAGCGACATTATCTGTGCTACATCTCCTGTTTAATGTGTGGGCATCCTAAAAATATCTATGACATTGTGTGTACTTTATTTGCGCATACACTTACAAAACCTGCGCTACTATACGTGTGACACACTTGCAAGCATATATACCATTTAATATGCGCAAGGCGAGCAGTAAGAGATGGAGAAGTGGCTGTGCTGCTGATGGTGCACGCAAAGGCCGTTGCCCTGGGCGCGGTGAAGCTGTGCCTGCTGCCAGAGCACAAGAAACACACTCATCCACGATGCCTAGCTTCATGCACCTCTTCAACCACTAAAATGGGTATATGGTACAATCTCCCTTTTCTAGTCCTCCTCCTCCATCATATCAACATGCTTATTAGGCTGCCCTCGCTCCTTATGTTTTAGAGGGTGAGCTCAGCAGCAGGCCCTCACCCATAATGTTTTAGAGGGTCACCAGCAGGCCCTCGCCCATAATGTTTTAGAGGGTCACCGGTAGTGATGAGCGGCAGGGGCTATATTCGAATTCGCAATATTTCATTAATATTTTGTAGAATATTCGTCAAATATTCGCGAATTTCGAGAATTCAAGATTATTTTATTGAACGCGAAAAATCGGCAATGTATAAATTGCGTAATGCGATTTTGTAACGCGAAGTACAGGCGTGGGTCACTTGGCTACATTTTTCAAGCTGGTATAAGTTTCCTGAGACTGGAGAAAATGGTTGGCACGGCAGAACATTAGAATAGCTTTATATGCAGATAGAGTCAAGTGCTCCAATATATTCACGATTGAGCTAATTGGCAGTGATTAGAATATTGTGCAAGTTCACATTTTAGAAGGTCTGACTACAGATAACTTTTTGGTGCACTAAGTATTGTTGTGAATTTGACATAGCTTCCTTCTCATTTGCCCACAAGCATGAAGCAGAGAGGAATCATGTGTTCAGATGGAAAAAAAATGCTGAATATTTGATATAACGAATATATAGCACTATATTTAAAATATTCACGAATTCTTGAAGTGGCGATATTCGCGATAAAAATTTGCTATTCGAAAATTCGCATTAAACACTAGTCACCAGCAGGCACTCACCCATAATGTTTTAGAGGGTCACCAGCAGGCACTCACCCATAATGTTTTAGAGGGTCACCAGCAGGCCCTTCTTCTTAATGTTTTAGAGGGTCACCAGCAGGCCCTTGCTCCTTATATTTTTGAGGGTCACCAGGCCCTCACCCGTAATGTTTTAGAGGCTCAGCTCAGCAGCAGACCCTCACCCCTAATGTTTTAAATGATCAGCTCAGCAGCGGACCCTCACCCCTAATGTTTTAGATGGTCAGATCAGCAGAAGGACCTCGCCTTTAGTGTTTTAGAAGGTCAGAACGGCATCAGGTACTAGCCCCTAATGTTTTAGAGGGTCAGCTCAGCAGCAGGCCCTCGCTCCTAATGTTTTAGATAGTCAGATCAGCAGGCCCTTGCTCCAATAGTTTTTGAGGGTCACCAGCAGGCCATCAATCATAATTTTTCAAGGGTGTGTATGATGCCCTTCTTTAAGTGTAATAAAGGGTGTATTGTAGTGCCGATTCCTTGTAATTTTTGGCAGCCCTTTCACTTAGTGCATAGGTAGATATGAGCGTACACCTGGATGTTCGGGTTCGACGGGTTTGGCCGAATTTCACAAAAAAGTTTAAGTTCAGGACCCGAACTTGACCTGAACTTGACACCGAACCCGAACTCCATTGAAGTCAATGGGGATCCGAACTTTTGAGCACTAAAATGGCTGTAAAAATGTCATGGAAAGGGCTAGAGGGCTGCAAATGGCATCAAAATGTGGTTAAGAGCATGGCAAGTGCTCTGAAAACAAATGTGGATAGGTAAATTACTTTAAATAACATAAAATACGTTAAAAAAAAAGTATAATCTTGATCTAGGAGGACGAGGTCCATATGGAGTAGGAGGTTGAGGAGGAGGCGGCGGATGTGGCGGTGTAGGTGGAAGAGGCGGTGGAGGAGGAGGTAGCCTACACTGCTTTTTGGTTTTAAATTTATTTTTATTTTTTTAAATTAGGGTACACCCCAAAACATTGGGAAATATAACCGTTGATAATCCCCTCCAGTCGTGCAAAACACACGTTCAGACAATACACTGGCTGCAGGGCAGGGCAGCACCTCTAAGGCGTAAAGGGAAAGCTCAGGCCATGTACCCAATTTGGAGACCCAGAAGTTAAAGGGGCAGACCCTTCATTCCGTATGTGTATACGTGTGCTCACATGCTGCTCCACCATGTTGCTGAAATGCTGCCTCCTGTTAATACGTTCCATATCAGCTGGTGGTGCTAGTTGTTGTGGCTTGCTGACAAAGCTTTTCCACATTTCGTCCATGCTAACCCTGCCTTCTGAGATACTGGGGGTGCCCCAGCTGCGTTGGCGACCTCTTCTTCCTTCTCAGCCTTCGCCTTGTGCTTCCACTGTGCCCCCGCTGTCAGGTGGGAATGCCACCAGCAGCACGTCTACCAGCGTGCGCTTGTACTCGCGCATCTTACGATCACGCTGCAGTGAGGGAATTAAGGATGGTACGTTGTCCTTGTAACAGGGATCCAGCAGCATGGCCACCCAGTAATCAGCACAAGTTAGAATGTGGGCAACTCGGCGGTCGATGCGGAAAAACTGCAGAATGTAATCGCTCATGTGTGCCAGGCTGCCCAGAGGCAACGAAAAGCTGTCCTCTGTGGGAGATGTATCATCTGTGTCCTCTGTATCCCACCAGCCACGCACCAGTGATGGCCATGAGCTGATCTGGGTGCCACCTTGCTGTGAACATGGTTCATCCTCCTCCTCATCCTCCACCTCGTTATCCTCCAGAACTGTGCCCTGGCTGGACAATTGTGTACCTGGCGTTTGCCCACCCTCGTATCCACTTTTGAATGACTGGCCGGAAACCCTATGAAATGATCCCTCTTCCTCCTCCTGTCCCACATCTTCTTCCATCATCGCTAGCAGCGTTTTTTCAAGGAGGCATAGAAGTGGGATAGTAATGCTGAGAACGGCGTTATCGGCACTGGCCATGTTGGTGGAGTATTCAAAACAGCGCAACAAGGAACACAGGTATCGCATGGAGGCCCAGTCATTGGTGGTGAAGTGGTGCTGTTCCGCAGAGCGACTCACCCGTGTGTGCTGCAGCTGAAACTCCACTATTGCCTGCTGCTGTTTGCACAGTCTGGCCAGCATGTGCAAGGTGGAGTTTCACCTTGTGGGCACGTCGCATATGAGGTGGTGAGCGTGTAGGCTGAAGTTACGCTGCAGCGCTGACAGGCAAGCAGCAGCAGGGTGAGAACGCAGAAAGTGCGCACAGACGGCCCGCATTTTATGCAGCAGCTCTGACATATCGGGGTAAGTTTTAAGGAATCTCTGCCCCACTAAATTCAGCACATGCGCCAAGCAAAGGGATGTGCGTCAAGCCAGCTAGTCCCAGAGCTGCTACGAGATTTCGCCCATTATCGCACACCACCAGGCCAGGCTTGAGGCTCACTGGCACCAACCACTCATCGGTCTGTTGTTCAAGGCCCGTCCACAGCTCCTGCACGGTGTGGGATTTGTCCCCCGAACAGATACGTTTTAAAAGTACCTGCTGTCGTATACCCCTGGCTGTGCTGAAGTTGGTAGTGAAGGTGCTACGCTGACCGGATAAGGAGCCGGTAGAGGACAAGGAAGCGGAGTAGGATGAGGAAACAACAGGAGGCAAGCTGAAGCGCCTTGCAATCCTTAGTGGTGGAAGGACATGTGCCAAACTGCTATCCGCTTTAGGCCCAGCCGCCTAGGCATTTACCCACTGTGCTGTTATGGAGATATAACATCCCTGACCGTGCTTACTGGTCCACGTATCTGTACTGAGGTGCACCTTGCCACAGATGGCATTGCGCAGTGCACACCTGATTTTGTCCTCCTCTTGGTTGTGCAGGGAAGGGATGGCACGCCTGGAAAAGTAGTGGTGGCCGTGCACGACGTACTGTGGGACAGCCACCGCCATAAGGCTTTTAAAGCTCTCCGTTTCCACCAAATGGAATGACAGCATTTCAAAGGACAGTAATTTGAAAATGCTGGCATTCAGGGCCAGGGATCGCGGGTGGGTAGGGGGGTACTTCCTCTTCCGCTCCAGTGTTTGGGAGATAGAGAGCTGAACGCTACCGTGGGACATTGTGGAGATGCTTGGTGACCCAGGTGGTGGTGTTGCTGGCAGATCCTCTGTTTGCGGGGTGGCAGGTGGCACTGTTACTCCAGAGGTGGATGGAGAGGCCGAGACTGCAGCAGAAGAGGAAGCAGGAGGATCCAGAGACCTTTCTTTGTTTTTGAGGTGTCTACTCCACTGCAGCTCGTGCTTTGCACTTAGATGCCTGGTCATGCAGGTTGCACTCTGGTTGAGAACATTTATGCCTCTAAATTGCACAGCGTGCAAACCACTCGTGTCTTGTCGTCAGCACATTGTCTGAAGAACTGCCATGCCAGGGAACTCCTTGGAGCTGGCTTTGGTGTGCTAGGTCCCTTGCTGCAGTGGGCAGTAGCAGGCGTACTGTCTAGGGGACGTCCGCTCCGCTTTTGCACCCTGCTTCCTCTTCTGCTGTGCTGGTGGCTCTGTGCGATCACCACCTCTTCCTCCGAACTAAATAGGTCACTCGCATGACCTTGATTCCATGTGGGGTCAAGTACCTCATCGTCCTCCACATCATCTTCCACCCAGTCTTCACCCCTGCCCTCCTTGTCGGTCTGCACACTTTCGAAAGCTCCAGCAGTTGGCACCTGTGTTTCGTCATCATCCGAGACGTGCTGCGATGGTCCTCCGATGTACTTATCTTGAAACATAAGTGGTTGGGCATCGATGCACTCAATCTCTTCCACTTCTGGGGCAGGGCTAGGTGGATGACCCTGGGAAACCCTGCTAATAGAGTCATAAAAAAGCAGAAGAGACTGCTGCATGACTTTGGGCTCAGACTGCTTGGCTGATTTGCAAGGGGGTGAGGTGAAAGACTGATGGACATCGGCTGCAGGTGCCAACTCTGATCTTTCAGCAGGAGACTGGGTGGAAGATAATGTGAAGGAACTGGAGGCACTGTCAGCAACCCAATCTTCTATCGCTTGTACTTGTTCTGGCCTCACCATTCGTAGAGCCGCATTAGGCCCGATCAAATACCGCTCAAGGCTCTGTCGCCTACTCGCACCTGAGGAAGGGGTTTCACTTGTGTGTGTAGCTGGCACAGATCGACCACGTCCTCTCCCTGCAACAGGAGCTCCACCAGCAGCACCACGACCGTGGCCACGTCCCTTATTTGACCCTCTCCTCATATTTCTCAAATATCGGATCTTGCCCTAAATGGGTGTTTTTTTAATAGCAGAATAGAACAACACTATCAAAAGGGTGTATCTCTCATGTACAGATGTAGACTAGGCCGCAAATTAAGATTTTTGCCCTAAATGGGTGTTTTTCAAATAGCAGAATAAAACCACAGTATCTGAAGGGTGTACCTCACAATGACATATACAGCAAAGGCTGCAAAATTAAGTTTTTTGCTCTAAATTGGTGTTTTTTTTAATAGCAGAATAGAACAACAGTATCTAAATGGTGTATCTCAAACGTAGAGATGTAGACTAGGCCGAAATTTAAGATTTTTGCCCAAAATGGGTGTTTTTCTAATATCAAAAGAGATTAACAGTATCTAAATAATGTATCTAATATGTACAGATGCAGACTAGGTCGCAATTTAAGATTTTTGTCCAAAATTTGTGTTTTTTTAATAGCAGAAAAGAACAACAGTATCTAAAGGGTGTATCTCACAATGACATATACAGCAAAGGCTGCAAAATTGAGTTTTTTGCCTTAAATGGGTGTTTTTTTAATAGCAGAATAGAACAACAGTATCTAAATGGTGTATCTCAAAAGTACAGATGCAGACTAGGCAAAAAATTATGATTTTTGCCCAAAATTGGTGTTTTTTTTAATAGCAGAATAGAACAATAGTATCTAAAGGGTGTATCCCACAATGACATATGCAGCAAAGGCTGCAAAATTGAGTTTTTTGCCTTAAATGGGTGTTTTTTTTAATAGCAGAATAGAACAACAGTATCTAAATGGTGTAACTCACACGTACAGATGTAGACTAGGCCGTAATTTAAGATTTTTGCCCAAAATGGGTGTTTTTTAAATAGCAGAATACAACAACAGTATCTAAAGGGTATATCTCACAATGACATATGTAGCAAAGGCTGCAAAATTACGTTTTTTGACCTAAATGGGTGTTTTTTTTAATAGCAGAATAGAACAACAGTATCTAAATGGTGTATCTCAAACGTACAGATGCAGACTAGGCTGCAATTAAATTTTTTTCCCAAAATAGGTGTTTTTCTAATAGCAGAATAGATCAACAGTATCTAAATGATGTCTCCCACACGTACAGATGCAGACCAGGCCGCAATTTAAGATTTTTGTCCAAAATGGGTGTTTTTTTAATAGCAGAATAGAACAACAGTATCTAAAGGGTGTCTCTCACATGGACATATGCAGCAAAGGCTGCAAAATTAGTATTTTTGCTCTAAATGGGTATTTTTTTAATAGCAGAATAGAACAATAATATCTAAAGGGTGTATCTAAAAATTTCATATGCATCTGTACATGTGTATCTCACATGTACAGATGCAGACTAGGCCGCAAATTAAGATTTTTGCCCAAAATTTGTGTTTTTTTTAAATAGCAGAATAGAACAACAGTATCTAAAGCAGCGGTTCTCAACCTAGGGGTCGCGACCCCTTTGGGGGTCGATTGGCCCTTTCCGGGGGGTCGCCTGAGGTTTCCTATTGTGGGTCGCCCGCACAACGGCAGCGGCCCCTTATCCTCGCGCACAGGAAGTGATGTCCTATCACTGCCTGTGCTTGAAGGAGCCTGACGTCTGGACGGGTAAGTCGGGCCGCCTGTCTGCTGAGGTCCGAGTTTTCTCGTTAATGACACCGCCACTGAGCACCACTGCCACCAATGATTTAATTGAGCCTGGCTGAGCCTGGCTAATTTTATTTTAATTATTTGGCTGAGCAAGGCTTAATTTATTTGGGGGAGACCTGAAGCCCCGCTGATTTATTTATTTGGGGGACCCTGAGCACTTCTGATTTATTCATATGCATCTGTACATGTGTATCTCACATGTACAGATGCAGACTAGGCCGCAAATTAAGATTTTTGCCCAAAATTTGTGTTTTTTTTAAATAGCAGAATAGAACATCAGTATCTAAAGCAGCGGTTCTCAACCTAGGGGTCGCGACCCCTTTGGGGGTCGATTGGCCCTTTCCGGGGGGTCGCCTGAGGTTTCCTATTGTGGGTCGCCCGCACAACGGCAGCGGCCCCTTATCCTCGCGCACAGGAAGTGATGTCCTATCACTGCCTGTGCTTGAAGGAGCCTGACGTCTGGACGGGTAAGTCGGGCCGTCTGTCTGCTGAGGTCCGAGTTTTCTCGTTAATGACACCGCCGCTGAGCACCACTGCCACCAATGATTTAATTGAGCCTGGCTGAGCCTGGCTAATTTTATTTTAATTATTTGGCTGAGCAAGGCTTAATTTATTTGGGGGAGACCTGAAGCCCCGCTGATTTATTTATTTGGGGGACCCTGAGCACTTCTGATTTATTTATTTGGGGGACCCTGAGCACCATTGATTTATTTATTTGGGGGAAACCTGATGCACCACTGATTTATTTATTTGGGGGTACCCTGAGCACCGCTGATTTATTTATTTGGGGGAGACCTGAAGCCCCGCTGATTTATTTATTTGGGGGACCCTGAGCACTTCTGATTTATTTATTTGGGGGGGACTTGAAGCACCACTGATTTATTTATTTGAGGGGTACCCTGAGCACCACTGATTTTTTTTATTTTTTTTGGGGGGGGGGGGTACTGTGAGCACCACTGAGTTATTTATTTGAGGGGTACTGTGCGCACCACTGATTTATTTTTTAGGGGGTATTTGTTGTTTATTATTTATTTTAAAGTTATTTATTTGGTTTACAAATATTTTGTATTTATGCTAAAGTTCTGTGGTTATGAATGAATACTTGTGTATTTGAATTAACATTTGGTGTATTGGTGTCTGTGCGTGTTTTTGGCGGGGTCATCATAACAGTAGCAAAATTAGTTATGACGTAGCAAGGAAAGAAATTTAATGGTTGGGGGTCACCACAACATGAGGAACTGTATTAAGGGGTCACGGCTTTAGAAAGGTTGAGAACCACTGATCTAAAGAGTGTATCTGACAATGACATATGCTGCAAAGGCTGCAAAATTACGTTTTTTCCCCTAAATGAGTGTTTTTTTTATATCAGAATAGAACAACACTATCAAAAGGGTGTATCTCACACGTACAGATGCAGAATAGGCTGCAAATTAAGATTTTTGCCCTAAATGGGTAATTTTTTAATAGAAGAATAGAACAACACTATCTAAATTTTGTATCTCACAATGAGATATGCAGCAAAGGCTGCAAAATTTAGTTTTTTGCTCTAAATGGGTGTTTTTTTTATAGCAGAATAGAACAACAGTATCTAAAGGGTGTATCTAACAATGACATATGCAGCAAAGGCTGCAAGATTTAGTTTTTTGCCCTAAATGGGTGTTTTTTTAATAGCAGAATAGAACAACAGTATCTAAATGGTGTATCTCACACGTACAGATGTAGAATAGGCCGCAATTTAAGATTTTTGCCCAAAAAGGGTGTTTTTCTAATAGCAGAATAGAACAGTATCTAAATGGTATATCTCAAACGTACAGATGCAGACTAAACTGCAAATTAAGATTTTTGCACAAAATTTGTGTTTTTTTAATAGCAGAATAGAACAACAGTATCTAAATGGTGTATCTCACATGTTCGGATGTAGACTAGGCCGCAATTTAAGATTTTTGGCTAATTATTGTGAGTATATAGCTTGGCCTGCTCCCCCTCACTCACTGAAAGCCATTTGGCACCAGGAGAGAGATAGTTTGTGGACTCTCATTGCAGTCCTTGGTGGCCTTTTGGCACCAGGAGTGGTGTGGAGTGGGCCCGGCATGCATGTTGGCACCATTTTGGCACCATAAATGACTGAAATCAAAGCAGGCCCAGCATGCATGTGGAACCTACACTACCTGAATTGTATGGATGCCGACATGGCACATACCAGGTAGTATTTAGTGTTAGGAACCCGTCTTACAGAGATCGCCTTGACGTGCGGCAGACGGGCTCAAATAATTTTGTACAAAATGATTTGCCAAGCATCTCTAACCTATTAGCATAGTACATGCAATTACTATGGTATTACTACTATACTCCTCTGACAGATCAAGTGAAGCAGCTGTGGTGCTAGTGTTGGTGGTGGCGGCAGGCGGGTGAGTGGTAACTTGAGAGGTGCCCAAAGCTGAGCTGGAGGAGGATGGTGCGTCAAGGTTCCGAGCGGAAGCTGTAGAAGATTGGGTGTCCTGTGTTAGCCAGTCAACTATGTCATCAGAACTTTTCGAGTTCAGGGTACGTGGCCTCTGAACACTAGGCATTATTCTAGGGCCAAAGGGAATCACAGCACCACGACCACGACGGCCCCTGCGGGGTGGCCTGCCTCTGCCTGTCATTTTTTTTAGATTAGTTTAGTTGTACTATGCGTGCAAGCTACTGTGACACCAGATTTGAGTGGCTCTGTGCACTGGCAGAAGTTGGCAGAGTAGACGCTGTAGGCCTGACACACACGCTTGCAGACAACTAAATGCTATTCAATCTATTACAGTCAAAATTGTTTTTTTTTTTTAAATGTAATCTACTGTGACACCAGATATGAGTTGCACTGGTGTGACACTATGCACTTGCAGGGCCTGAAACAGACACACGTGCAGGCAACTGACTGCTATTATTTTACAGTCAAAAATGTTGTTGTTTTTTTTAATGTAATCTACTGTGACACCAGATAGGAGTTGCGCTGGTGACACTATGCACTTGCAGGGCCTGAAACACATACGCGTGCAGGCAACTGACTGATATTATTTTACAGTCAAAATTGTTTTTGTTTTTCTTTATTTAATCTACTGTGACACCAGATAGGAGTTGCGCTGGTGACACTTTGCACTTACAGGGCCTGAAACACACACGCGTGCAGGCAACTGACTGCTATTATTTTACAGTCAAAATTTTTTTTTATTTTTTTTTATGTAATCTACTGTGACACCAGATAGGAGATGTGCTGGTGACACTATGCACTTGCAGGGCCTGAAACACACACGCGTGCAGGCAACTGACTGCTATTATTTTAGTCAAAATGTTTTTTGTTTTTTTTATGTAATCTCCTGTGACACTAGATAGGAGATGCGCTGGTGACACTATGCACTTGCAGGGCCTGAAACACACACATGTGCAGGCAACTGACTGCTATTATTTTACAGTCAAAATTATTATTATTATTTTTTTTAATGTAATCTACTGTGACACCAGATAGGAGTTGCGCTGGTGACACTATGCACTTGCAGGGCCTGAAACACACACGCGTGCAGGCAACTGACTGCTATTATTTTACAGTCAAAATTGTTGTTGTTTTTTTAAATGTAATCTACTGTGACACCAGATAGGAGATGCGCTGGTGACACTATGCACTTGCAGGGCCTGAAACACACACGCGTGCAGGCAACTGACTGCTATTATTTTACAGTCAAAATTGTTTAGTTTTTTTTTAATGTAATCTACAAAAACTTTTTGGACTGTAATATAATAGCAGTCAGTTGCCTGCACGCGTGTGTGTTTCATGCCCTGCAAGTGCATAGTGTCACCAGCGCATCTCCTATCTGGTGTCACAGTAGATTACATTTAAAAAAACAACAACAATTTTGACTGTAAAATAATAGCAGTCAGTTGCCTGCACGCGTGTGTGTTTCAGGCCCTGCAAGTGCATAGTGTCACAAGCACAACTCATATCTGGTGTCACAGTAGATTACATAAAAAAAATAAAAAAAGATTTTGACTGTAAAATAATAGCAGTCAGTTGCCTGCACTGTTACAACACTAGATAGGAGTTGCGCTGGTGACACTATGCACTTGCAGGGCATGAAACACACACACGTGCAGGCAACTGACTGCTATTATATTACAGTCAAAAAAGTTTTTTTTAGTTTTTTTAAATGCAAGCTACTATGACACCAGATATGAGTGGTGGCACTGTGCAAGTGGGCACAGTATATGCTGTGAGCCTGACACACACTCTGGCAAGCAACTGCAATTAGATTGCACAGGGGAAAGAAAAAAAAGCAGACTGATGTACTAGCCCTAATAAGGGCTTTTTGGGGTGCTGTCCTTACAGCAGAGATCAGATGAGTCTTTCAGGACTGTAGTGGACACTGAATACACTAGCCTAGCTATCGATTTCCCTATTAAATCAGCAGCAGCTACACTGTCCCTCCTCTCACTATGACTGCAGCTTCCAAATGAATATAAAATGGATGCTGTCCAGGAGGTGGGAGGGTCTGGGAGGGAGGGTATGATGCTGATTGGCTGGAATGTGTCTGCTGACTGTGAGGTACAGGGTCAAAGTTTACTCAATGATGACGAATAGGGGGCGGACTGAACATCGCATGTGTTCGCCCGCCGTGGCGAACGCGAACAAGCTATGTTTGCCGGGAACTGTTCGCCGGCGAATAGTTCGGGACATCTCTATAGAACAACAGTATCTAAAGAGTGTATCTGACAATGACATATGCAGCAAAGGGTGCAAAATTAAGTTTTTTTTCCCGTAAATGAGTGTTTTTTTTTTTATATCAGAACAGAACCACAGTATCTAAAGGGTGTATCTCTCATGTACAGATGCAGACTAGGCTGAAAATTAAGATTTTTAACCCTAGATGGGTGTTTTTCAAATAACAGAATAGTACTACAGTATCTGAAGGCTGTACCTCACAATGACATATGCAGCAAAGGCTGCAAAATAATAATTTTTGCCCTATATGTGTTTTTTTTTAATAGCAGAATAGAACAACAGTATCTAATGGGTGTATCTAACAATGTCATATGCAGCAAAGGCTGCAATTTTATTTTTTTTTGCCCTAAATGGGTGTTTTTTTAATAGCAGAATTTAAGCTACAAGTAGCGACCTTTCCATCTTCTGGCACTGCATGGCTGAGGGTTTTCCCCATCCTCAGCCGTGACACCCACATACAGACATTTTATGTGGTAATGTGTCAAATGCTTTGGAGAAGAAAATGGGTGTTTTTTTAATAGAAGATTAGAAGAAAAGAACAACACATAGGGTTTATCTCACACGTACAGATGCAGACTAGGCCACAAATTAAGATTTTTGCCCTAAATGGGTGTTTTTCTAATAGCAGAATAGAACCACAGTATCTAAATGGTGTATCTCACATGTACAGATGCAGACTAGGCCGCAAATTAAGATTTTTTCCCAAAATTGGTGTTTTTTTTTTATAGCAGAATAGAACAACAGTATCTAAAGAGTGTATCTGACAATGACATATGCAGCAAAGGCTGCAAAATTAAGTTTTTTTCCCCCTAAATGAGTGTTTTTTTTAATATCAGAATAGAACAACACTATCTAAAGGGTCTATCTCACACGTACAGATGCAAAATAGGCCGCAAATTAAGATTTTTGCCCTAAATGGGTGTTTTTCTAATAGCAGAATAGAACCACAGTATCTAAAGTGTGTATCTCACAATGAAATATGCAGCAAAGGCTGCAAAATTAAGTTTTTGCTCTAAATGGGTGTTTTTTTAATAGCAGAATAGAACAACAGTATCAAAAGGATGTATCTCACACGTACAGATCCAGAATAGGCCGCAAATTAAGTTTTTTGCCCTAAATGGGTAACAAAGTAACTTCGTACATAAGGCCGAAAAAAGACATTTGTCCATCCAGTTCGGCCTGTTATCCTGCAAGTTGATGCAGAGGAAGGCAAAAAAAAACAACCTGTGAGGTAGAAGCCAATTTCCCCCACTTTAGGGGAATAAAAATTCCTTCCTGACTCCAATCAGGCAATCAGACTAACTCCCTGGATCAACGACCCCTCTCTAGTAGCTATAGCCTGTAATAATATTACGCTCCAGAAATACATCCAGGCCCCTCTTGAATTCCTTTATTGTACTCACCATCACCACCTCCTCAGGCAGAGAGTTCCATAGTCTCACTGCTCTTACCGTAAAGAATCCTCTTCTATGTTTGTGTACAAACCTTCTTTCCTCCAGGCGCAGAGGATGTCCCCTCGTCACAGTCACAGTCCTGGGGATAAATAGATGATTGGATAGATCTCTGTACTGACCCCTGATATATTTATACATATTAATTTGATCTCCCCTCAGTCGTCTTTTTTCTAAAGTGAATAACCCTAATTTTGATAATCTTTCAGGGTACTAGACTAGATGGGCCAAATGGTTCTTATCTGCCGACACATTCTATGTTTCTATGTTACTGTAGTTGCCCCATTCCAGTTATTACTTTAGTTGCCCTCCTCTCGACCCTCTCCAGCTCTGCTATGTCTGCCTTGTTTACAGTAGCCCAGAACTGTACACAGTACTCCATGTGTGGTCTGACTAGCGATTTGTAGAGTGGTAGGACTATGTTCTTATCACGGGCATCTATGCCTCTTTTAAAGCAACTTATTATCTTATTGGCCTCAGCAGCAGCTGCTCGACACTGTTTTTTGCAGCTTAGTTTGCTGTTTATTAAAATTCCTAGATCCTTTTTCATGTCAGTGTTACCGAGTGTTTTACCATTTAGTATGTACGGGTGACTTGCATTATTCCTTCCCATGTGCATAACTTTACATTTGTCAGTGTTGAACCTCATCTGCCACTTATCTGCCCAAGCCTCCAATGTATCCAGATCCCTCTGTAGTAGTATTCTTCAGTGTTAATTACTTTACACAGTTTTGTGTCATCTTCGAAAATTGACACTTTAATATGCAAGCCTTCTACAAGATCATTAATAACTATATTGAAGAGAATAGGCCGCAATACTGACCCCTGAGGTACCCCACTAGTGACAGTGAACCAATCTGAGTGTGTACCGTTAATAACCACCCTCTGTTTTCTATCATTGAGCCAGTTACTTACCCACTGTCACGGCTGAGGATGGGGAAAACCCTCAGCCGTGCGGTGCCAGAAGATGGAAAGGTCACTACTTGGCCAGAACCACAGAATTAGGGAGCAGGTCACCTCCTAGAGCTTCAGTAATCTTACCCTGACTCCTAGCTGCATGAGCCACCCTTGAAGGTAGGAGGGCTCATGCTCAGGAACCTCGGATCCCTTCTGACCCTCCGCCGATCCCTGAGCTGGGTAGACAGCCCCTTCCTCCTGGACGCGGAGAAACAGGAGTCTAAAGTGGCCAAGCTACAAGGGGAACAGAAACAACTTATGGCAATGGCAGGTAAATGCATCAAACACCACACTCACCTGCCACAGACAACAAAGCCTGGAACCCATGTGCAAGTGCTGCTGTCCAGAACACAAACGAAGACACCACACATCACACAGGAACCCAGGACCATAAGCTGCAATAACAATGAGACCACACACACACCTTCATAACACCATGTGGTTGACAATAAAAACAAACCGCAGGCAACTGCATGCGGATCCTGAGTCACGACCATGACCATGGTCGTGACACTCCCACCCCTCAAAGCCCCCCCCCACCAAAAAAAATAAAAAATAGTGAGGAACTAAGAACAGGGATGGGAGAAGGGAAAACATGGGCGAAACAGCGCCAGTAAATGCGAGTCTCCCCAGGACTGCTGCCGGACCCTGGAGAAACACACAGGAACTATGGATCCGACTGCCAGGCTCTGGAGCAACACACAGGAACCAGAGACCAGCAAAGAAACAGCCCGGGAAGACCGCACTGACACTGCGTCCACACTCTACTCACGTTCCTACTCCAGTCCATGCCAACAGCCACTCCAAACCAGCACACCACCGGAACACCAACGGAATGCTGCCAGCAGACGATCAGAGATAGGAACGTAGAGAGGGACATGGGATCACCAACACGGACACGGAAGGCACGGTGGCGGGGAAAAGCCACCAACCGCGCCATTAACGGTGATCCCCGGAACGCTCTCCCTCCGGAGAACACGCATGCACCCCACATAGATGGCGATGCATGCTGCACCCTCTTTCGAAGGTATTGCCACGTGAGGAGCCATTGTGGTCATACTGTCACGGCTGAGGATGGGGAAAACCCTCAGCCGTGCGGTTCCAGAAGATGGAAAGGTCGCTACTTGTAGCTTGGCCACTTTAGACTCCTGTTTCTCTGCGTCCAGGAGGAACGGGCTGTCTACCCAGCTCCTAGCTCAGGGATCGGCGGAGGGTCAGAAGGGATCCGAGGTTCCTGAGCATGAGCCCTCCTACCTTCAAGGGCAGCTCATGCAGCTAGGAGTCAGGGTCAGATTAGGGAAGCTCTAGGAGGTGACCTGCTCCCTAATTCTGTGGTTCTGGCCAAGTAGCGACCTTTCCATCTTCTGGCACCGCACGGCTGAGGGTTTTCCCCATCCTCAGCCGTGACAGTATGACCACAAGGGTGGTCCTCACTGACAGATGGTATTAGCCAGGAGGATGACTGAGCTAGGAGCTGGGTAGACAGCCCGTTCCTCCTGGACGCAGAGAAACAGGAGTCTAAAGTGACCAAGCTACAAGTAGCGACCTTTCCATCTTCTGGCACTGCATGGCTGAGGGTTTTCCCCATCCTCAGCCGTGACACCCACATACAGACATTTTATGTGGTAATGTGTCAAATGCTTTGGAGAAGAAAATGGGTGTTTTTTTAATAGAAGATTAGAAGAAAAGAACAACACATAGGGTTTATCTCACACGTACAGATGCAGACTAGGCCACAAATTAGGATTTTTGCCCTAAATGGGTGTTTTTCTAATAGCAGAATAGAACCACAGTATCTAAAGGGTGTATCTCTCACGTACAGATGCAGACTAGGCCGCAAATTAAGATTTATGCCCTAAATGGGTGTTTTTCTAATAGCAGAATAGAACCACAGTATCTAAAGGGTGTATCTCACAATGACATATGCAGCAAAGGCTGCAAAATTAAGTTTTTTGCCCTAACTGGGTGTTTTTTTAATAGCAGAATAGAACGACACTATCCAAAGGGTGTATCTTACACGTTCAGATGCAGACTAGGCCGCAAATTAAGATTTTTGCCCAAAATGGGTGTTTTTTTGATAGCAAAATAGAACAACAGTATCTAAAGTGTGTATCTCACAAGGAAATATGCAACAAAGGCTGCAAAATTAAGTTTTGTGCCCTAAATTGGTGTTTTTTTTATAGCAGAATAGAACACTATCTAAAGGGTGTATCTCACAATGACAGATATAGCAAAGGATGCAAAATTAAGATTTTTGCCCTAAATGGGTATTTTTCTAATAGCAGAAAAGAACCACAGTATTTAAATGGTGTATCTCACACGTACTGATGCAGACTAGGCTACAATTTAAGATTTTTGCCCAAAATTTATGTTTTTCTAATAGCAGAATAGAACAACAGTATCTAAACGCTTGAATTTCACACAAGTAGATGCATCAAGGGCTGTAAAATTTAATATTTTGCCCAAAAAGGGTGTTTTTTAAAACCCAGAAAATTATAGCTGTGTTTCTAGCTTAAATTGCACACTGACTAATGCGGCAGAGGCCCCAGATGGAGAGTATTGCCAAAAATGGGTGTTTTTTTTCAAAGCCAGAAAATTATTGAAGTATTTCAAGCTAGTTTTTAACAATCACAGATGCAGAAAGGGCTGTAAAATTGTGTATTTTGCCCAAAAATGATGTTTTTTTTAAAACCCAGAAAATTATAGCTGTATTTTTTAGCTTAAATTGCACACTGACTAATGCTTCAAAGGCACCAGATGTAGGATATTGCCAAAAAAAGATGTTGCAGTATTTCAAGTTTAGATTTGAATGTCACAAAAGCACATATGCTGTGCTGGTGCTCTGAGCGTGCAAAAAAAAAATGGCCGCCGCCACCAACCTAACTAACAGTCGGATAAAAGTTTTTTTTCTCTGTCACTGGCCTCAGGACAGGGTAAAAAGATTGTGCACTGCACCCACAAAACTAAATCTATGTAGATCGCTGAGTTCAATTGGAGTTCTGATTAAAGATTCTGTCCTGTTTTCTCCCTCACTGCAGCAGCACCCTATCCCTACACTAAGCACAGCAGAGTGACGTGCAATGCTACATGACTCCAGCTTATATAGAGGCTGGGCCACATGCTGCACTGGCCAATCACAGCCATGCCATTAGTAGGCATGGCTGTGATGGCTTCTAAGGGCACAGAGTTAAACGCTTGTTGATTGGCTGCTCTGCAGCCTTTCAAAAAGCGCCAAGAAATCGCCGAACATTGAACCCGAACCCGAACTTTTACTGAAATGTTCGGGTTCGGGTCCGAGGTCCAAAAATCCTAAAGTTCGGTATGAACCCGAACTTTACAATTCGGGTTCGCTCAACCCTATTCATAGGCTTTATGAGTGTAGGAGTCCCACTACCTGAACAATTGTACCACAATGTGTATGATGCCCTCCTTTATGTGATATACAGGTTGTATCTGAGTGCCTCTTCCTTGTAATTTTTGGCAGCACTTGCAATTTATATACAAGTAGATATACAGGAAAGAATGTTTCCTAGCAACATTTCCTCTATAATCGATTTTATCTTTGGCTTTTGCCGTGTTATTGTCAGTCTGCAAAAGTGGCGTACTACTTGGACAGCATCGTTCCCAGCAGCGACCTGGGAGTCCAAGATGCATCTAGACATCCTCTTCTTGCTGTTCCCGAACCATTTCAGTGGTGTTTCCATCAATTTATGACCTTTTCCTATGATCCAGACACCCTGCCCTCTTCATGGCTCATGTTCTCCCATTGACTTCCATTGTGCTACCGAGCACCCGAGCATCCTGAGGTTTCTACTTGAGCACCCGAGCACTTTGGTGCTCGACCAACACTAGACACAGTCATTTATAAAACAATTTATATTTTTTTTAAACCTGGAAGTATGAATACTGCAGAATTAAATTTTGATGAAGGCATGGAACTGTCCCACACATAATGAGACAATTTTTATAGATGCCTGTCTGGCAAAAGGTTCATCTGATGGTCACATTTACCACAACTAAGTGGTACGGTAGCAACTGCAGCATCAGAACCTTGGCCAGCTAATTGCAGGTTGCAAATAGTTTTATCATGGCCACATTATGAATATCTCACTATGGAGCTGAAGGTAAAGAGCAGAAGTAAACTGAGCAGGAGAAGAGGAGACTGTACTGCTTGGCAATGTGATCTGGCTGCCACAATGAAGACCAGAATACGGAGGACAGACTAGTTCCAATTCAGAATTCTGTCCGGTTCTATTTTCCCACAGGATACGGTGATGCTGCCTCATGGGCTGCAATAGAGCCCTGTAACCTATGTTTGTGTTTCAAAGTCCACTGCTTATTTTAATTCTACAGATCCCATGGCTGTGGGAGCTTCCCATTCAGATCTAGAGGCAGCTCAGCTTAAATGTCTTTGAACTATGTTTTAAATAATGGGTCTAAAAATGGCAATATTGATTTCGCTATAATGCAACATGCTTAACCACCTCCCGTCCGCCCATAGACTATAAACGTCCGTGAGGTGGTTCTCTTCTTCTGAATGGACGTTCCAGAACGTTCGTTCAGAAACGCTAATCGTGCAGCTGCTGATCGGGTTGCCTGCTGTCAGTGACAGCAGGGCAACCCAGAGAGAAGGCAGGGACAGTGCCCAGGTGTCCCTGCCTTCTGGATCACTGAATACACAGCACTCACCGAGTCTTTCACAGACCTCGATCAGCCCTGCACTGAGGCTGTACAGCGCTGTATTGCACTGTACTGCCTCTCTAGGGGTTGCATTTCTCCTGTAACTGGGGCTACTATGTCAGTTACTGGGGCTACTATGTCAGCCCCAGTTACAGGAGAAATCAACAGTGAAAAAATAATAAAAAAAGTGAAGTAAATGTCCCCCAGAGGTCTTGTATGGCCTTATGGGGGACAAAAAGTGTAAAATTAAAAAATAAAAAATAAAGGGTTAAAAAAATAAAATTCCCCAAGGAAGGAATAAAAAAAATGTTAAAAATAGAAAAAATAAAATAAAATAGACATATTTGGTATTGCCGCGTCCGTGACGGTCGGCTATTTAAATATATCACATAATCTACCCAGTCCAATAAACACATTATAAATTTTTTTTTAAAATAACTGTCAAAAAAAGCAATTTTTGGAGACACTAAAACATCATTTTTTTAGTTTCAAAAATGCTATTATTGTGTTAAAGTGAAATAAATAAAAAAAAGTATACATATTAGGTATTTTTGCATCCGTAAAAACCAGCTCTATAAAAATTTCACATGACCTAACCCCTCGGGTGAACACCGTAAAAAAATAAGAAATAAAACTGTGTCAAAACAAGCAATTTTTGTCACCTTACATCACAAAAAGTGCAACACCAAGTGATCAAAAAGGCGTATGTCCCACAAAATGGTACCAATAAAACCGTCACATCAGCCCTCAAAAAATGAGCCCCCACATAAGAAAATCTCTCAAAAAATAAAAAAATATAGCTCTCAGAACATAGACACATTAAAACATATTTTTTTTTGTTTCAAAAATGCTATTATTGTGTAAAACTTTAATAAATAAGAAAAAGTATAGATATTAGGTATCGCCACTTCCGTAACAATCTGCTCTATAAAAATGTCACTTGACTGAACACCTCAGGTGAACGTTGTAAAAATAAATAAATAAAAACTGTGCTAAAACAACCAATTTTTTGGTCACCTTGCCCCATAAAGTGTTATAATGAATGATAAAAAATCATATGTACCCAAAAATAGTACCAATAAAACTGGCACCTTATCCCCTAGTTTCCAAAATGGGATCACTTCTTGGGAGTTTCTACTGTAAGGGTGCATCAGGGGGGCTTCAAATGGGACATGGCATCTAAAAACCATATGGAGTTCCTTTTCTTCTGCGCCCTGCCGTGTGCCCATACAGCAGTTTATGACCACATGTGGGGTGTTTTTGTAAACCGCAGAATCTGGGTAATAAATATTGAGTTTTGTTTGGCTGTTAACCATCGAAGTGTTAAAGAAAAAATTGGATTAAAATGGAAAATCTGCCAAAAAAGTGAAATTTAAAAATTTGATCTCCATTTTCCTTTCATTTTTGTGGAATGCCTAAAGGGTTAACAAAGTTTGTAAAATCGGTTTTAAGTAACTTGAGGGGTGTAGTTTCTACAATGGGGTCATTTATGGGGGTATCCACTATGTAGGCCCCACAAAGTGACTTCAGACCTAAACTGGTCCTTAAAAAGTGGGTTTTGGCAATTTTCTTAAAAATTTGAAGAATTGCTTCTAAACTTCTGAGCCTTCTAACGTCCTAAAAAAATAAAATGACATTTCCAAAATGATGCCAACATAAAGTAGACATATGGGGAATGTTAAGTAATAAATATTTTATGAGGTATCACTTTCTGTTTTAAAAGCAGAGAAATTGAAATTTAGAAAATTGCTAATTTTTCTTAATTTTTGGTAAATTTGGGATTTTTTCATAAATAAAGGTAAAATATATTGACTCAAATTTATGACTATCATGAAGTACAATGTGTCACGAGAAAACAATCTTTGAATGACTTGGATAAGTAAAGGCGTTCCAAAGTTATTACCACATAAAGTGAGATATGTCAGTTTTGCAAAATTAGGCCTGGTCAGGAAGGGGGCAAATGGCCCAGATGGGAAGTGGTTAATCACACAGATTGAATGCACTGAAATGGTTTATAAAAGGAAAAAAATATGTGTATTTGGTCATGGTTTGCAACAGAATGTAATTGGTGTGATTGCAATAAGCCTACAAATGGTAGAAACTTTTTTTTTGGGGAGGGGGTTGTGTCTGTTCATATGCAGACAAAAATGAGTTATTTTTCTTGTAGGGGGTTTTGTAATGGGTTTTGTACTGCAGAACTAGCTACCAGCAGCAGCTGTATTAGACACAATGTGACCAGACCCTTACTTCCTCAAAGAGTTTTCTGATCAAATTCCCTTAAATCAAATCAATTATATATTCTTATTTTCTCCCTGTACTCTGCTTATAGTATCCCTATTAGGCTTCATTATTGGTTGTGTCTTTAATAGATATTTGTCAGACACTGCCATATTACACTTTTTGAGGTCAGAACTTAGCTGAAGGCAGAATAATGATTCCTTTGTATCAGCATAAGGTGCTTCCTGCTGACTGTCACCTGATTGGCTGAACCAGGCTGTTTGTCAGCCTCTGAGCAGGGCAAGCTCTCCCCCACTTCCTCACAGCATTATACGATCCTCCATCTCTTTCCTTTGTTTGTGATTTTCCAAGTTAAAAAGGTGCTGGGCACCTATTTTATGTAATTTGTCCAAGATGAATAAAAAATCTTAGGATTCATTTGACAAACAATTATTTCAAAAATGTTTAATTTTAATCCAATTCATTTAGAATTTATTTGCTCATCTATAACTATCTATAAGTTGTATAAATCTCAAGAAATCTCCTATAATATTGTAGAATTTTTTACTCTCTGTTCAGCTTTGAACGATCTGCTTTCTTTACCACAGTTTTATAACTCCTTCTATTTTGATTATTTACCATATGAGCTACAGTAGTCTTCCAGGTTTATCCCTTTCCATAAACCACCTACTCTTACATACTGGTGAAGTACTATAAACTTAAAAAAAAAAAGATGCTTCTCAAGGGTATTTTTTTTCCCTCTGGGGGTTCCTTAACATACTCTATTTTCCATTTACCAGCTTCCTCCATTAATGGGGTTTTAACCTTGGAATTTTGCTTTGAAATAGGAAATATTCTTAACCACTTACCCATTGAGGAATTCTTTAAATGATCCATACCACTGTCTTACAGGCAGAGTTGTTGATAATCATGAAAAATAATTTTCACTCAACTTTCCTTGGTTTGCAATTTCTATAACACAGTATGAGTTGACTTCCCACCTAGTAATTCACATTTTTTTCTTCTACCTCTTTGACTAATGGGACATGATCTGATAGACTCCTTGATCCATAGCTGGCATTTACAGCCAACAACATTATTGCATGGTTTCCCAATGCTGAATATATCCTAGAAAAGTGAGAGTGCAATGGAAATAAATTTTTCTTGGTGTTTAAACATCTATCCAACCAACTTCCTTACATGATTTGAGCAAATTGGTGACCCCCACTTCTCTCTTTTTTATCCCTGCTGGGTAATCCTCGATGGGTAGAATTTGTCCTTTTTTATATCCATCAATGCATTATTATTACTAGGGTTGAGCGAATCGAAGTATGTGAAGTAGACTTCAATCCAAATTTCTGTGAAAATTTGATTTGCCACAAAGCTGAATTTCCATGTGGTTGTGAATAAATTTTTCCTGAAATGGCAGTAAAAAAATAATAATATCATACTCACCTTATCTATTTGAGGGGCTACTGCAGCTATCTTGATTGAAGATCCCGCACTAAATCTTGTGCACGATGACATATGACTTTACCATGCCGGCCAGCGTGATGATGTCATCGCGCACAGCAAAAGATTTCATGCGGGATCTTCAATCAAGATGGCTGCAATGGCCTCTTCATGCTCAAATGGATTTGTTTTTTTTTTTTTCCTGAAAGCCCTCATTTTTCATCTCAGATGCTGCAATCAGTAATGAACACAGCATCTGAGGGTTTCCATAACAGGGGGGTCACAATCTGCATTCCCTATCATTGCACCCACTACTTTTTGTAAACTTTGCTCATCACTAATTATTACTAATAAGGGGTGCCACTATTTAGACTGGGGGTACTGCATGGGGGCATGATGAGACTAGGGTCACTGTATGAAGACCATTGAGACTGGGCACAGTGTATGGGGCCATTATTGATACTAGGGGCACTGTATCAGGGCCACAATATGTCCTAGGGGCAAGTGGGTGGTATTAATACAGTATATACTGAGGGCACTGTTGGTGGGAATAATATTTACTAAGGGCACTGCACTGGATGAGGTTTAATAAAAATCCAGTAAGATTCATCTGTTTTTAACGGATGTTAAAAATGAATGCAAAATGGACATTAACACATGATAGGTGGCTAGAAAATGGGTCCACACACTGAAGCAAATTGGTCATGAAAAATTGACAGTTTATTAAATTTCAACGGACTTGTGATGTTGTTTAATGGATTACATATTAATGTACCTCATGACAAAAGTGTCAAGCCTTGCCCTGTGAATGTGCAGAGATCTGTAAGACTGGCTGCACATGTCTGACTTCTTGGTTTGTTTTGATTTGGGTTTGAGCTGGATCCACCTTCCCTCAGGTGTACTGGGTTTCATTTTTAGTGAGGCAATTTATCCCTCCTTCCCTCAGTGGCCTATGCAGGTTATAGTTCTTTCCTGGGAGCTCTTGATTTGTGGTGGATCGTCTGCTCCAGCTCTGCTCAAGATAAGTCCTCTCCTTCATTTCCCTTTGTGTGTTTTTGTCTAGGCCTCTAGGGAGATGCTTGCTTCTTCCTGGTTTGAAGATGCAGGTTGCCTCTTCCTTTTTCCCTGCTGCTTAGGGTTTGTCCAGCGTGCTCAGATTTAGGCACGAGGGCATGTGCATATCCACCCTAAGGGTATGCACATGGGCACAGCAATTGAGGGAAAGCTTTTAGGGATCGCTAGGAGGTGACCCTTTCCTCGATAGCTTTTGGGCCTAGTCGTTTGTTCTGTTTGTTTTCCCGTGTTTGGTATTTCCCTGCTTACCTACCTATTGTGACATTATAACCCGCCAAAAAACTGTCATATTACTGCTGTTTGCAAAATGTAGGCTATGGATGCTTTAGCCGATCGCATGCAGGGATTATCGCTGGAGGTTGCTGATCTCCGCAGTTCTGTTGCACAGTGTCAGAATGCTCTGGCGTCTGGCGCCGTTTGAGGAAAACAGGTCTGCTTAGAGCCTAAAGTCGCTCTCCCTGATAGGTTCTCAGGGGGTGGTGATGACTTTATACGGTTAAGGGAGTCCTGCAGGTTGTATTTTCATCCGCGGCCGATGTCATCTGGTGATGAGAATCAAAGAGTGGGAATCATTATATCTCTGCTCAAAGGGGAAGAGCAGTTCTGGACTTTTTCTCTGCTGACCAGTTCACCATCCCTTCGGTCGGTGGATTAATTTTTTAGAGCCTTGGTCTCTATGGCTGAATCTAAGCTGTGCAGTTTGTTACAGGGAGAACGTACTGCGGAGTCGTATTGTGCAGAATTTAGAAGATGGGCTCGGACTCGGGATGGAATGATCCTGCACTCCGGAGTCAGTTTTGTCAGGGGCTATCTTAGAGGTTGAAAGATGCCCTTGATTTTCATGAGTATCCCGATTCATTGGAGACGGCCATGTCTTTGTCAGTGCGGCTTGATAGACGTCTTAGAGAAAGGTATAAGATTCCTCTCGAGCAGAGGGTCCCGTCTTTAAGTGGATCCGTCCCACCTAGTCCCCGGGGTAATATGACTTTTGAATCTGGGGCAGGAGAGGAGCCTATGCAGTTGGGCCAGGTTTCCTTTCGCTCAGGTGATAGGGATTTTAGGAAGCTGAATAAGCTATGTTACTTCTGTGGAAAAGAAGGTAATTTTGTTTGTGCATGTCCTTTTGTTAAACCTCAAAGCTGTAATGAAAAAGTATAGAGGTATTTACATAAAGAAAAAAAAAGACTTCACAGACTCTTGGTAGTGTGAATGGGGAGTCTGAGCAAGCAAATATGCATTCTCCCTGCAATACCCGTTTCCTCCTGCCTGCTATGGTGGAGCTAGTGGCAGTGAACGTGGTGCGGGGGTAAACCTTATTGATTTTCAGTTCCTCCAAAATCTTGGTTTTAGAACTAGCACTTTAGATAAAGAGATACCAGTGTTTTCTATAGATTCCTCCCCTCTCTCACAAAAGAGTCTTAATCATATACACTCACCTAAAGAATTATTAGGAACACCATACTAATACGGTGTTGGACCCCCTTTTGCCTTCAGAACTGCCCCAATTCTACGTGGCATTGATTCCACAAGGTGCTGATAGCATTCTTTAGAAATGTTGGCCCATATTGATAGGATAGCATCTTGCAGTTGATGGAGATTTGAGGGATGCACATCCAGGGCACGAAGCTCCCGTTCCACCACAGCACAAAGATGCTCTAGGGGTTGAGATCTGGTGACTGTGGGGGCCATTTTAGTACAGTGAACTCATTGTCATGTTCAAGAAACCAATTTGAAATGATTCGAGCTTTGTGACATGGTGCATTATCCTGCTGGAATTAGCCATCAGAGGATGGGTACATAGTGGTCATGAAGGGATGGACATGGTCAGAAACAATGCTCAGGTAGCCCGTGGCATTTAAATGATGCCCAATTGGCACTAAGGGGCCTAAAGTGTGCCCAGAAAACATCCCCCACACCATTACACCACCACCACCAGCCTGCACAGTGGTAACAAGGCATGATGGATACATGTTCTCATTCTGTTTACGCCAAATTCGGACTCTACCATTTGAATGTCTCAACAGAAATCGAGACTCATCAGACCAGGCAAAATTTTTCCAGTCTTCAACAGTCCAATTTTGGTGAGCTCGTGCAAATTGTAGCCTCTTTTTCCTATTTGTAGTGGAGATGAGTGGTACCCGGTGGGGTCTTATGCTGTTGTAGCCCATCCGCCTCAAGGTTGTGCATGTTGTGGCTTCACAAATGCTTTGCTGCATACCTCGGTTGTAACGAGTGGTTATTTCAGTCAATGTTGCTCTTCTATCAGCTTGAATCAGTCGGCCCATTCTCCTCTGACCTCTAGCATCCACAAGGCATATTCGCCCACAGGACGGCCGCATACTGGATGTTTTTCCCTTTTCACACCATTCTTTGTAAACCCTAGAAATGGTTGTGCGTGAAAATCCCAGTAACTGAGCAGATTGTGAAATACTCAGACCGGCCCATCTGGCACCAACAACCATGCCACGCTCAAAATTGCTTAAATCACCTTTCTTTCCCATTCTGACATTCAGTTTGGAGTTCAGGAGATTGTCTTGACCAGGAGCACCCCCCTAAATGCATTGAAGCAACTGATTGGTTGACTAGAGAATTGCATTAATGAGAAATAGAACAGGTGTTCCTAATAATTCTTTAGGTGAGTGTAGTTCATGACATTCTGTTATGGTTGGGTGATTCACATGTTGAGTCCATTTCTTGTTTTGTTATGAAGGGTTTGCCTGCTCCGATGGTTCTGGGTTTACCGTGGTTGATAAAGCATAACCCTACTATTGACTGGCAAAGAAAACAAATCAGTAGCTGGAGTGAATTTTGTTCAGACAACTGTCTTTGTGCTTCTATTTCAGGGGTGTCAACTACGGTCCTACCTCAGTTTCTCTCTGATTTTGCGGATGTATTCTCGGAGGGTGGAGCTCAGGGGCTAAATCTCATCCCTGGAGCTAAACTGCCAAAATCTCGACTATACAACCTTTCCCAACCCGAAAGAGAAGTATAGCGGAAGTATATTGCAGAGAGTTTGGCAAAGGGACATATTAGGCCATCTAAGTCCCCTGTGGCCGCCAGCTTCTTTTTTGTAAAAAAGAAAGACGGATCACTTAGACCGTGTTTAGATTTCCAGGAATTGAATCTCATTACGGTCCGTGATCCATATCCCCTTCCTTTTATTTCTGATCTATTTGATCAAATTGTCAGAGCCAAGGTGTTCTCCAAGCTGGATTTAAGAGGAGCTTATAATCTGATCAGAATTAAGGAAGGGGATGAGTGGAAAACGGCCTTCAATACACCCGAAGGTCATTTCGAGAATCTTGTCATCCCCTTTGGTTTAACTAATGTGTCAGCGGTCTTTCAGCGATTTGTCATTGATATTTTCCATCATTTAGTTGGAAAGTTCATTGTTATTTACCTATATGATATACTAATTTACTCACCCAATTTGGAGACCCATCAGGATCACATGAGACAGGTGTTGTCGATCCTTCGGGAGAATAAATTGTATGCAAAATTGGAAAAATGTGTATTTGCTTTCCAGGAGCTACCGTTTTTAGGATACCTGCTTTCTGACTCAGGTTTTCGTATGGACCCCAAAAAGGTCCGGGCGGTACTGGAATGGGACCGGCCTGAGAATCAGAAAGCTCTGATGCGGTTTTTGGGTTTTACCAATTACTACAGAAAATTTATCTTGAATTATTCCACCATTGAAAAACCTTTGACAGATATGACTAAAAAAGAAGCCGATTTTTCTGTCTGGTCGGATGAGGCATTACAGGCTTTTTCTGCTATTAAGAAATGTTTTGCGTCTGCTCCCATTCTCATGCAACCTGATGTGTCTCAACCTTTCATCGTGGAGGTTGATGCATCAGAAGTGGGGGTCGGAGCAGTTCTGTCGCAGGGTCCATCCCCTAGCAAATGGCGTCCGTGTGATTTTTTCTCCAAGAAACTGTCGGCCGCTGAAAGAAATTATGATGTAGGAAATAGAGAGTTGCTGCCCATTAAATTGCCCTTTGAAAAATGGCGTCATTGGTTGGAGGGGGCTACTCATCCTATTACGGTATATACTGACCACAAGAATTTGGCTTTCTTGCAGTCTGCTAAGCGTCTGAATCCTAGACATGCTAGATGGTCACAGTTTTTTACTAGGTTCAATTTTGTGGTCACCTTTCACCCTGGGGTTAAAAACGTCAAGACAGATGCATTGTCACGTAGTTTTTTGGGGGGAGTGATTCGGAGGATCCCGCTCCTATTTTGGCTGATGGGATGGTGGTTTCCGCTCTGTACCCCGAGTTGGAGATGGAGGTGTTGGGGGCCCAGGAGGAGGCTCCTGATTCTTGTCCTCCAGACAAGTTGTTTGTTCCTGCTGAGCTGCGATACAAGGTGTTCAAGGAACATTATGATACGGTCTTTGCGGGACATCCTGGAAGACAATCCACCATAGATCTTATTTCCCGGAGATTCTGGTGGTCAGGGTTGCGCAAGGGTGTGGAGGGTTATTTGACAGCTTGTGAGACCTGTGCACGCGCGAAGGTGACTCACACTCGGCCTTCAGGATCCCTTCTTCCTTTATCCATCCCTTCTCGCCCTTGGACGCATTTGTCCATGGACTTTATTACCGATTTACCGAGTTCCTCTGGGAAAACTGCGATTTTGGTGGTAGTGGACAGCTTCAGTAAGATGGCCCACTTTGTACCGTTGCCTAGCTTGCCCAATGCCAAAACTTTTACTCAGGTTTTTATCGATAACATTGTGAAACTACATGGCATTCCCTCTGATGTGGTGTCTGATAGGGGGACGCAATTTGTTTCCAGGGTTTGGAGGGTGTTCTGCTCTCGTCTGGGAATTCAACCGTCTTTTTCTTTGGCTTTTCATCCCCAGTCGAATGGTCAGACAGAGCGTACCAACCAAAACCTGGAGACCTATTTGAGGTGTTTTGTTGCTGAGAACCAGAATGACTGGTCCTCGTTCTTGTCTCTAGCTGAATTTGCCTTGAATAACCGCAGACAGGAGTCCACTGATAAGTCGCCATTTTTGTGGCGCATATGGTTTTCACCCACAGTTTGGTACTTTTTCTGGGACTGGATCTTCTGGGATGCCAGAAGAGGAAAGATTCTCTTCCACCTTGTCATCTATCTGGCGGATAATCCAAGTTAATTTGGAAAAGATGGGTGAAAGATATAAATGGATGGCTGGTCCAGACCTGTGTGTGGGTGATTCGGTGTGGTTGTCCACTAGAAACATTAAGCTGAAGGTACCATCTTGGAAATTGAGTCCAAGATTTATTGGCCCTTACAAAATCTCAGCGATTGTCAACCTGGTGGCGTTTCGTCTGGATGTTCCGCAGACCTGGAAGATCCATAATGTGTTTCACAGGTCTTTATTAAAGAAATATGTGGAACCTGTGGAACCATCTCCATTGCCACCTCCCCCTGTCCTGGTGGATGGCAATTTGGAGTTTGAAATCTCTAAGATTCTCGACTCAAGTGTTCTTCGGGGTTCCCTCCAGTACCTGGTGCACTGGAAGGGATACGGTCCTGAGGAAAGAATGTGGGTTCCGGCTACTGATGTCAGTGCTAGCCACCTGGTGAGGGCCTTTCACAGGGCACACCCGGATAAAGTTGGACTGGGGTGTCCGGAGGTCACCCGTAGAAGGGGGGGTACTGTCACGCCTTGCCCTGTGAATGTGTGGAGATCTGTCAGACTGGCTGCACATGTCTGACTTCTTGGTTTGTTTTGATTTGGGTTTGAGCTGGATCCACCTTCCCTCAGGTGTACTGGGTTTCATTGTTAGTGAGGCTATTTATCCCTCCTTCCCCCAGTGGCCTGTGTGGGTTATAGTTCTTTCCTGTGAGCTCTTGATTTGTGGTGGATCGTTTGCTTCAGCTCTGCTCAAGATAAGTCCTTTCCTTCATTTCCCTTTGTGTATTTGTCTAGGCCTCTAGGGAGACGCTTGCTTCTTCCTGGTTTGAAGAAGCAGGTTGCCTCTTCCCTTTTCCCTGCTGCTTAGGCTTTGCCCAGGGTGTTCAGATTTAGGCAAGAGAACATGTGCATATCCACCCTAAGGGTATGCACATGGGCACAGCAGTTTAAGGAAAGCTTTTAGGGATCGCTAGGAGGTGACCCTTTACTCCCTAGCTTTTGGGCCTAGTCATTTGTTCTGTTTGTTTTCCCGTGTTTGGTGATTTCCCTGCTTACCTACCTAGCGTGACAAAAAGCCATGGAAATCCATTGAAAAGTTAGTTATCTTTTTCTTGCCATTCTTTACTTAACATGTTAACCATCAAGTTTAGCTAAGCTACATCTGTACTTACCCTTCTGTCACTCCACTGATTCCTCTATCCCGGGATCATTTGACCCCCCCATCTGTCTACAGGATGTTCCTCTGATATCACAACCAGTTATTCTCCTCTTTCTTCCTGTTCAGCTACATCTACATTATGCAGTTGAACAGGAAGAAAGAAGAACACATTTGGTTGTGATGTCAAAGGAAGAGCCTGCAGTCAGTTGGTGGGGTCACACCATCCCAGCGGGGAGTAAAAAATCAGCAGAATGATAGAAAGCTAAGTACTGCTCAAAGTGTCTTCTCTCCACGGGTTAGCTAAAAGAGGCTTTTTAGGCTCAAGGTCAGAGAACTCCTTTAATGTGCAGTTAAGATGATACATCACGTGCCTGCACATAATTGTGATGTTCTCGTATGTGCCACGGCTCTCGAGGAAGGGGGACTACTTTGTGAATACAACTGCTGTAAAGCTTCTATAGCTGTGTCTCTTGCCAGGGAGCCAAAATCAGGAGCACTAAAACAGTGAGTAGTAGCCAGAATATAACAAGAATAAATTATACATACTTGGATAATTTCTGTGCCTTGAAGGAATGTATTGTCAGGTGGTGTGTTCTTATTTTTCTATTTTCTATGTTACTATATATTAAAAAGGAAACTAAATTGTGAAGTTTTTGCAGTAGCAACTGAGCATTTTAAAAAGTTGACACTTCTTGTTCTGAAGAGATCACTTCTCAGCAGTCATATTATTATCATCACAAACAGGATATCATTGAAATGTAACACTTCTAGTATAGACCTGGAGGCAGGTAACACAGAATCCACCATTAATCATAGGTAATGAACATATCTCCCCCTACTTCCTTCATAGTGACATCTACACCTGTTACAAGGTCTGTATAAAAGTCTTTGACAAAAATCAGTTACATGTTTTCTGTATAAGATTTATATGTCTGGGTGCCTGCTGTAAAGCAAATCTCTAATCTCCCATTATTTATTCAGAGCAGCAGAGCAGGCAAAATGATGGCAGGTACTCTGGACTGATATATTTGGTTGTAACAAAGGGCAATATATTTGCTGAAGGGCTGCAGAGCAGTACAATAATGTAGCTGCATTTTAGCAAATAGAGTTAAGGATTTGGTCAGGATTAATGATGTACTGAATGAGTAATACAGGCAAATACTTATCCATCATGCAATACCATCAGAGTGGTGTCTGATTGGCTTCAAATTTATTCTGCAGCAAGACAATGACTCCAAACATACAGCTATTGTCATTAAGCACTATCTTCAGTGTTATGAAGAACAAGGAGTCCTGGAAGTAATTAATAGCCCCAATGAGCCCTGATCTCATCATCATCCTATGTGTCTGGGATTACATGAAGAGACATAAAATTTTGAGAAAGCCTACATTCAGATCTGTGGTTAGTTCTTCAAGATGTTTGGAACAACCTGCCTACCAAGTTCCTTCAAAAAGTGTATACGGTGCTCACACCAAATATTGATTTAATTTTGATTTCTCTTTTGTTCGTTGACTTTGCATTTTGTTGATAAAAATAAACAATAGCCTTTACCTACAACACAAATCTAAGTATTGTAGTCCAATGGCAAGAAGATACTGTATAAAGATAATATAAGTGCTATGCTATACTAAGCTATGAAAAATTAGGGAATAACAGTAGAACATTATTAAATGGATTTTATAAGTTGCTACTACACAAACAAAATTGGAATGGGCCTTTAGCTATCTAGTATGGTATCCCATCCTGATTTTAGCTCTCCACATTGATATGGGGGTCACATATGCTGCTCATCCACCACTTTTTCCACCACCAGAGTAATAATTGGAATGGCGTGAATAAATTGATGTATCTTATCTTGCGTTTCTGCCCTCTAGACCACTCTCTGTTAAAGTAATAGGATTTCAGTTAAACTATCATTGGCATACCTACCATCAAACTGATTTATAGGTGTATACCCCTTGCAGATATCTACAGGTGGCAGTGTCCACTCTTTGGGTGACCTCTATTTTATGATAAAAATAGCATAAATCAAATTCTTGTTAACAAAGTCATACTGAGCTTGGTATTGTGTGGGTTTGCAGCTGAATGTATTATTTGTCTAAGGAAACAGAACAACAAAAAGCAAAACATTGTGTCAAAGGTAATGTCCACCATCTTACAAGAATTCTAAATTTCATGGTGCATTGTACTGCAACCACAATATGGGTTTTAAATGCAGAACTGACAAAAAAACGTCAGTCAAAGGCCCTGGGAAAATAAGAAATTATTCAAATGCTGCCTATGTGTAACCTCATACAATCACTGTTTCTTTCTCAAACCATGCATTTGTGTAGTGGAAACAATTTCAAAGCTCACATTGTGTGCTAAGGTTCAAATATCAGCACAGAAAAGGCACCTTTATGAACTGATAGATAACAGATGTGATGAGACTGGCATTTCTTGTCCCTGAATTGTTTTCTTGATTGCAGACACTCTTCTGTCTAGATGAACCTATAGCTTTTATGTTAACTGCTTCAATACCATGACAGAAGCTAAAGTTTGCAATGAGACAGGTTTTCTTCACTTTGTGAAAATACTATCTACTGTATGTTTAAAAGACCCAAACATGGGACATAATGGAGGAAAATTAAATAAATGCGGATCTTCACATTAAGGCCCCATTCACACGTCCGCAATTTCGTTCCGCATTTTGCAGAACGGAATTGCAGACCCATTCATTTCTATGGGGCAGCACGATGTGCTGGGCGGATCCGGAATTGCGTATCCGCACTTCCGGGTCCGCAATTCCGTTCCCCAAAAAAATGGAACATGTCCTATTAGGCATTTTCTATTAAGTGCCGGCGATGTGTGGTCCGCAAAATGCGGAACGCACATCTCCGATGTCCGTGTTTTGTGGATCCACAAAAAACACACGGACGTGTGAATGGACCCTAAAGAGTAGCCATCACCTGTTATTTCATGGTAGCTTTTTAATGGTTTCTATGGACACATTATACAATAGTATATTGTTATGACATGTACTGTTTATTATACACAGTGCATTAAATGTCTGTAAACACACAAATGTAGATATCACATCTAATGATGTGTGTGCTATAAACATCTTATTTCTCTCTTCATCTTATACACTACTGAACATCACTACAGGCCATAGTCACAAAATGGCAACTAAGGGTACGACCACATGGTTAGATTTTTGCATTGTGTTTTGGAAGCCAAAACCAGGAGTGAATTCAAAAAATAGAAGAAGTATCTTTCCTTTATATTTTCTCTACTTTTATGATCCACTCCTGATTTTGGCTTAAAAAATTACATGCAGATACCTGGCCATGTGGTCGTACCCTAAGCATGTAGAACAAAATGACTATTGCTTTCAGAAGCCATATATTCAGTACCTCACTATTATATCAATAATCTCTTCACTTTTATCCTGATATCTTCCTTCAAGAACAATAAATAGGTTGTCCATTCCTTTACTATTGATGGCCTTCAATATCTGAACTGTGGGGGTACAAAATCCTGCCCTACCAGGATCAGTTGATTGAGTATCTCAATGGGAGCAGTGCTGCAGTAACCACCTCTGTCCACTAAGCGATGGACGAAACTGTGTAGTTCGGACACTGACTTGAGACATTGGAGATACAGTACTATGAAACAGCTGATCTGCGGGAGTGCCAGGTGTCGAACATCCGCTTTAATATTACAGTGGACCCTGAGTCCATAATCTCGAAATAGAATCATGGCATCTGCTGCTGGTGACCAGTCAAACTTACATTTAGCAATATGTAGCACTCGCACAAGAAATATTTGCAGAAAACCTTTCACAATGATGCAAAAGTCATAGTTGATGATCTCAGTATCTTCTGCTCCTGCTATTGCACGGGGTCCTGGAGCTAATAAACTACAGATTTTCTTTAAGGTTTTATGCAAATTATATCATTGCAAAAGGTGCAAGGAAAGTAAGCTTGAAGACCACAACAAAAGGTACGGACAAGGACATATAGCCACACCACAGTATTCAAAGGCCTATGCTGCAGACACAAGCCAGTATGCTCAATGGGATCAGATGCTCCCAAGTCACATAGAGACAAGTTTCATTGTTTTATGATCTTCAATCTGTGGACTGGTCCTGGCTAGCCCAACTCCGTGGTTTTGGATGGATTCTTCTCATAAACCCAATTTCTGTTATTGTCAACATACTGTACAGATATTTTTATAATATTTTTATAAGTTGAAGAATTTCTAATTATAAGTGTTCTTCTTCCAAAGAAATAAAAAACTTCCAGCATTCGGGAACCATGAAAGCGTATTTATCTTAACTGAACAACTTTTTAGGACTTGTACACTTGAACACAGCTTTTCCACCCTGTGTCCACAACTAATAAAGTCACATCTGTTACATTCAATATTTTTTTTCCTTTTATTCTGATACCATCAAATTTCAACCAAGAATAGAGGAATCAGTAAATAATAGACACAGATGATTGTCACAATGAAAAAAAATATTATTGTTTCATTCCAAATTCAGTATTTTATGTTTAATAAATACATAGAACAAAAGGTAAAAAAATTTGAGGCGTAAACAGAAAAATAACACGGGTCAAAGTAAAATAACATAGACCAGCTTGAGAAATATCCTTAAATACTTTTTAAAACTTTCCCTTTTTCAAGGTTTATCTGCAGATATGTTTACTATGAATCTACTTGAATTAAAAATAATAATCTACACTAATAGAAAACTTTCATCCAAATTAGAGTCTGTAGATGATGCAGGCTGTAGATGCAGAAGAGCAGAGGAATTTTAGATGTTATATACTAAGGTCCTTTGCACTGCAATCTGTGACTTTTCCCAGCTCACGCCAGGTCTAAAAAAGGGGAGCGTAATGCCGGTCTGTCTCATTTTACCATTTGTTAAATCTGGTTTAGGCCTCATGCACACGACCGTGCCATTTTTTGCTGTCCGCAAACTGCGGATCCGCAAAAAAACAGAAGTCGTCAGTGTGCCTTCCACAATTTGCAAAATGGAACGGGCGGAACACTGTAGACATGCCTATTCTTGTCCGCAAACGGACAAGATAGGACATGCTATATATTTTTTTCGGGGCCTCGGAACAGAGCAATGGATGCGGACAGCACACTGAGTGCTTCCACTATCTTTTGCGGCCCCATTGAAGCGAATGGGTCCGCATCCGAGCCGCAAAAACTGCGGCTCAGATGCAGACCATAACTACGGTCGTGTGCATGAGGCCTTAGGCATATAACATTTTCTAAATATAAGACAGCTAGTAAGCTGTTTTACATTTAAAAGCAGCATTGGATTTGCCGAAGTTATGTAGAGGCTAGATCCACCACCAACTTTAGGGGATATGAAGAATGGCGTCTAAAATGCCGGACTTAATAAATTACTGCCATAATTTTGATCTGAGTTCATAAAAGTAATGATACTTTTTATCGTGGAGTTTAATAAATATTTTACTCTATCTCTTCCCCATTTATCTAATTAGTGCTCCTCTTTTTTGCAGTCTCATATTTGTATAGAAATGTGTGCTTACAAATGGCTGGAGGCCTGCAGCTCATGTTCCAGTATATAGGATATAGTATAGTATATTGGAGTTACTTTTTGCCTAGTAAAGGCATAAACAATACTTCTTGTATTCTTGTATGGGAACTAATGTAGCAGCCTGCCGTTTATTCACGGAATACTAAGCAAAGTATATCACTAACTAAGCAGGGAAATCTTCAATTTTGTGATGCCTGTTGGCTAATAAACCAAAGTTGAATGTTTCCATTATAAATAAGAATGAGTAGAGATAAGACAAGGTGTTAGTAGTGTGGGCAGCTGCCCAGGGTGCCATTAAGGGGATGAAACACATGGGTCTGCTTTTATTTATTTTTTATCAACCATTGTTTTATTTGTATAACTAACAATGCCAGGGATTGGTCGGCAAAGAATTCACATAGAACAATGTAATGCATGATGGCCCATACAACAAATATGGTGAACTTCAGATATGAGTTGAAGGGGTAGATTCTGAAACCATAATCTGAGGCGCAAGCAGAGCTTGACCTACTGTCACGAGGGTGCTCAAGAGCCACGCCTGACTCCGTTATACCCGGGGTCAGGAAGTCGCAGCGGTGTGGCTGCGCGCTCTATGTAGAAACATAGTGCTGTTTCTTTATGAGTAGCTTTCTGGGTTTGCCTTGCAACCCTTTTGGCTTCACTCAGGGATCTGTAGCTCCTTCTCCTCAGCTGTTTCTTGTCCAGCACTCTCAACCTCCTTATATTCCCATCTCCCACTTCTCTGGTTGACAGATATAGAGCTTCCTGCCTGGACTTCTATACTGACCCACTGGAGCTGTGTAACTGTGTTCCCTGGTTGTTGTTCCAGAGTGTTACCCTCCAGATCCCTGTGGGCCTTGGTGGTCTGCTGTTGTCGCCCACACTGGGATTACTATGTTTTGTCTGTATTGTCTGTCCTCTCCTTGGTGTTTTTCCTTTAGTGTCAGTGGTGCGGACTAGTGATCCCACCGCCCCGTTCACTACACAGGGCTCATCTTAGGGAAAGCCAGGATTTAGGCACGTGATCGGGCGTACGGGGTGAGGACCCGTCTAGGGACGTCAGGGCCAGTCAGGTGCCAGCCGCAAGGTGAGTCAGGGGTCACCACCTTTCCTTCTCACCTTGGACAGGGCCTTCCCATTTCCCTCCCTTTTGCGTGACGCCGGTCATTACACCTACGTTTGAAGACAAGTGATTGCATATGCATATATAGCTGCTAACCAGTAGAATTATAAGTGAACCAGAATATTTCTTTTAAAAAGTAAAGTTCTGTGAGCCATTTTAAAAACTGTGAAGGTCAATCTCATAATATGTTCTTGAAGAGGTTGCTCATAAGTAGAGTCGTTAGCAATAGCACACTGCTGTTGCAAAGTTTTCTTGGTCTTGTATGGAGTTTTAAGTGTACCTTTTTGTTTCTAAGACAACTGTTGGCTTTATTAGTTTGTAACCATGCTAATTTATTAGACATAGAAGAAGTCAGGTAGGCTAGAGCCAAAATGGTAGTAGAATGAAAAAAGTAATAAGACAAAAGTGAACTTCAATGACATAAGGTGTTAAAGAGACACAAAGAAAGGAAGGCAGAGACAATCTAGTAAAGCTATAGATTTTATTTTGTATATTTTTTTTACAGAACTGTTAAAGTATTGAATAGCATACAAATAGATACTTAACTTGCTGGTTTATACCTAATAAAATTCCATTGAATGATGTGCTAATTTATTGTGATATATTTATAATGAAGCATGTACTATATTCTCCATACCACAAAAATGTTCTGCTTTTATACTCTACATCTGCAAACACATGAGAGAACTTCTCATTGGCAGAAACAACTTACTATTATCTAGGAAAAGCCTAACATACCTCGAAGTGCAAGGAAGGATGGAGGCCACCAGAGTTAACCACTTGTAATGAGATGCAACAACAATATACTGTAGTCAAAAGCCTCACTGTGGCACAGTCTTCAACATGTCTGCTGTAACAACGTAAATATGCTGCCTATATAAATGTCACATTCACACTGCATATTGGCTTGCCTATTAATGCACTAATGCTCAAACTTTAATGGTATAAGAAAAGATAAATGTGAGCATTGAATGCTGGGTTGTTTTTGGAACTCTTTCGCAACACTATTAGGTCCATGGCCATTGCATTTTCCATGCTCATGGCCCCCATTTTAGATGATGACTTTTCACAATGTATTTCATGGCTTCCATCCCTACATGAGACATTATTACTATCACATAGGAATAAAAAGCCATAAAACACCACAGTGAATTTATCTCGATCGGATGCAATACTTATTTTCTTCACATGATTTCACATCTATTTCAAAACTAACCAATAATTTCATGCTACATTACGGAACATTTTAAACTGTATTTCAGTGACAAGATGCACACTGAAACTGTTACATCAAAAATTAAGGCTGCAACTGTCAAGGAATTTTTTTTTTTGTGAAAGACACAAACGATACAATAAAACGGCTTAATCCACTAAATGTAACACAACACCAGGGACAGCTAAACTGACAAGACAACAGCTAACATGCACCAAAGTAATGTGGCAGATCTTGGAAGAAACCAAGGAGTTTATTAAAGCCAACAAACACCATCCCAAAACACATAAAACTTCACAAGACATCTGGATCAATCTGCTCAAACAATAATAGAGACCCCTCTCAACATAGATCTTGAACAAATAAACTTGACTCTCTCTAACTGTTATGAGACATGCATTCGCTGTATGTGAGACCCAAGCAGACAATTTGATAACAGTTACACTTCATAACACAAACTATACACAGCATCCAACATTATGATATTGGGTCATAAAACATGCTTAGTGTATCTTTCATTCTACACAGAACAACAGAGCACAGGTATCATTGCACAAAAAAGATGGAGAAAACTGATGGTCTGACAGTATACATTAAGTACATGCAGAGATAGAACACTAGCTATAGTTATGATTATGCAGCTAGCATTGTTAAATATAGACTATAGTTTATTACATACTTAACAGAAAAGAGGAATGAATTACCTCTGTTACTATCCTTACTTACCTGCTAGATCCTGGTTCACCACCTGGTAGTTTAACTTTAATAAATAAGAACAAGGAAGTGGTAAATGAAGATGACATAGATAAATGAATGTGCCCATATTTTAAGTACATTGTATAAAGTCTAGAAAAAAAAAATCTAGAAAAAAAACTGGGCACTTTCAGGATGCTGGCACCATCTTGTAATTTATTAAATATATAATAAAATGATATAGTGATTGTAAATAAATAAGTGGATAAGTAATAAAAATAAGTAAAATGGACAACAAGTGCAATAAACATTCAACCTAAAATATGGTGGCTAATATGTTCAGAATAGATGGCAGCAATTAATCAAATAGCAGCATATAAACACCAATATTAGGATAGCAGCATGTAACACCAATATTAGAATAGTACTTGACCCCTAATGAGACTTCAAACAGAATCCAGTCCATACATCAATATGTCTGCTTGTATGGATGTAGCGATACTATAACTGTATCGAGATGGTGCGATCCCAATATAATGCAAAATTTGTAGGATGATCGCACTTCACTTATTGCTGACTTAAAATACTGTAATGATATCTTATTGCAGTTTTGCAGATCTTTTGTTCCACAATAGTAAGAACCGCTTGAAGTGGTGTCCCGCTCTATTGGAGTAACCGCGGCGTCCCGCTGAACTCCTCTACTGTCAGTTTAAATGTTATGATATATGTCGCTCTGGACGAAGGTTGGTATGGACCGATATCTTAGAGGTAATGTCCGTCTGATCTCCCACGTTGGCAGTGTTGTTTGACACGTGAGGGCCTTCCTTATGGTATCGGGTAAAGCGCTGTAACTTTCCACTTTCCACTGACGCGGCCGACGGTGGTGTACCACTGAGGAAGGGGTCATAGATACCCCGAAACGCGTCTGGTGAGAGAGGACCCCATACTTGTAATCATTCAAGAAGCCACACGAATACCCTGTGCCTAAATCCCCATTGCAGAACCATTCGCCGCGTGAGTGGAAAGTGGAAAGTTACAGAGCTTGACCCTATACCATAAGGAAGGGCCACACGTGTCAAACAACACTGCCAACGTGGGAGATCAGACGGACTTTACCTGTAAGATATCAGTCCATACCAACCTTTGTCCAGAGCGACATTAGGGTGGAAGCGAGACACACGGTAGGATCATTCCAAGTTATGCCGGCATACACCTATAACATTTAAACTGACAGTAGAGGAGTTCAGCGGGACGCCGCAGTTACTCCAATAGAGCGGGACACCACTTCAAGCGGTTCTCACCGTTGTGGAACAAAAGATCTGCAAAACTGCAATAAGATATCATTACAGTATTTTAAGTTAGCAATAAGTGAAGTGCGATTATCCTACAAATTTAGCATTATATTGGGATCGCACCATCTCGATACAGTTATAGTATCGCTACATCCATACCAGCAGACATATTGATGTATGGACTGGATTCTGTTTGAAGTCTCATTAGGGGTCAAGTACTATTCCAATATTGGTGTTACATGCTGCTATCCTAATATTGGTGTTTATATGCTGCTATTTGATTGATTGCTGCTATCTATTCTGAACATATTAGCCACCATATTTTAGGTTGAATGCTTATTGCACTTGTTGTCCATTTTACTTATTTTTATTACTTATCCACTTATTTATTTACAATCACTATATCATTTTATTATATATTTATTAAATTACAAGATGGTTCCAGCATCCTGAGAGTGCCCAGTTTTTTTTCTTAATTTTACCTACACAATTTAAGTGGACAGGGTGAGTCCTCTTTACTGTGAGCACCTCTATTGGCCAGAGTTGGTCCTGTGCGCCACATACGTCCTTACATTGTATAAAGTATGTTCTCTTGAGGTGTAGTGTCTTGGCCGAGATTAAAAGGAGAGAGGGTAAAAAAATTCTGCAAGGCATTTCTGGCAATGGCTTATCTTCCCTGAGAACAAACGATCAGCCATGTTGAAATCCAACAGCTCAACCTATCTTTTTCTTTACATCTGCTATCGAGTGAGAGTTGGGAGGACCCATACACATTAAATGGTTGTCCAATTCCACCGGCAGGTTTGATCAACATTAATCCAAACAATATGGAAAGTGTTAAGCACTATACTATGGGATCACATCCTGATAATACCAAAATTCTATTAAAACCAAACAAAACTAAATGTGCAATTTCCACTAGCAAAAAGCAGTATTAATGTAATAACATGTACTTTCATGTGAAAAAGAACAAGCTTTTTGATAACTTGTTATGGAGATATCTCATGGCATATTCTAAATTCATAGTTTCCTTCTATAATGTTACATGTTGCCAATCAACATGCATGACTTAACCATTGGCAGGAAGTGTCAGCAATCATTTTGAAAGGACTAAATATAATTAAATGTAACCTAAGCAAAAACTATGTATATTCACCTCATGAAGCCACTTCTCAACTAGGCCCTTGGCATTCGATGGAATTATTTTCATCACCAGCTCAACTTTCTCATTTTCTGATGATTCCATGTGAGTAATTTCTTTCTTCGTATTAAATGTAAGTTTAGCAATTTCTTCAAAGCATTTCTTAAGGTGTGGCTGAACTCTAAGTGGATCCTTGGCCTCAGAGAGAATTTCTAGCAGTTCATCATTGGATAGGAAGAAAAATCTGGTAAGGTGTTAAAGGACAGGAAAAATAAGTAACCTGAGTGACAAGCGAACAAACATTTCATACAAACATGCATAGCTGACAAAGAAAATGCACTGTTTACCTTGGAAAGAATAGCCTTTTCTTCTCCAAATATTCACTCAGGCCTTTCTGAATGTCATCCAACAGTAATTCTGCTTCCTTCAACTTATCCTGCATCTGGGGCAGTGAGATAACCCTCATGACGTTTGCCTCCTTCATAGACTCGCTCATTATTAGCCTCCTGGTGAGCAAGATAGAACATAGTGAATGTAATAACCATACAGACTTTCTTTCATATTGAAAATCCCCTTATTTCAAAATAAGGGGTGATCTTTTCATTCTCTATACCTTTAAATACGACTGCAACTTTCATAGCTTTTTACAAAAACGCAGCTGCTTCTCAAGTTTTAGATAAATACAAAGTGCCAGCTAGTAATTCTACTGAGGTTGAATGCATTATTCTCTAATGCACTTTGGTGAGGGGCTTTTCATTTTTAACTACATTGGACAAGGAAAGTCCTCCGTCCATCTAATTATGACTGAGCTTTGTTCAGTACCATTAACTCAAAATGCTGGATTGATCCCATTCTATTATTTGCTCTAACCAGTTCAATAAATCAACACTGCTTTCTTTTCCTTGGGAAATGAGAGAGCTCATTAGGAGGACTGTGTGGGTATTAATGATGTCAAATGAAACTAAATAAGACTAATGTAAAGAAAACAACAAATAGTTACTAAGAATGAGATCTACTGTTCTTCCAAGCCATGTCTAGCACATGGATTTATAGAGATCAAAAGAAAATGTTATGTGGAACACAGCCTTGGAAGAAGCTTTTTAATAAAGTTTGAGGAGCTTGATTTTATACTAAATGTTAGTATAATAAAAGCCATTTTAAGGGGTCATTTATCAAACTGGTGTAAAGTCGAACTGGCTTAATTGTCCATAGCAACCAATCAGATTCCTCCTTTCATTTTGGACAGCTCCTTTGGAAAATAAATGGAGGAATCTGATTGGTTGCTATGGGCAACTAAGCCAGTTCGACTTTACACCAGTTTGATAAATAACCCCCTTAATCTTTAATGGTGGAAGTAGTCTATGTCTCTGCACATTCTCACAGGAGGTCTGGCACTTGGTGTGGCTGGAGGCTGCATTCTGTTCCATATGGTCCTTCTCTGAATGACTATGTACATCTGAAGCTAACTTTTAATCAGCAAAGATTTTTGTTTGCCAGATGGATGGAGGCACTGGGGGACATTTATGAGAACCAGTCCTAAAGAAAACTGGCTAAGTTGCCCCGTAGCAAACAATCAGTAGTGATGAGCGGCAGGGGCAATATTCGAATTCGCGATATTTCGCAAATATGTGGTAGAATATTCATTATATATTCGTGAATATTCATATTCGAGATTAAATCTGCAATGTAAAAATCACGGAAGATTATTTTCGTGATTCCGAAAAATCTGCAATGTAAAAATTGCGTACTGCGAAGTGGGTCAAAAACAAATATATAGCACTATAGAATAAGTGCTATATATTCGTATTTTAGAATATTCGTCATTTTTTTCCATCTGAAGTCATGATTCCTCCCTGCTTAAGTTGCTTGTTGGCCAATGACTCATTGGCCCACAAGCAAGAAGCAGGGAGGAATCATGTTTTCAGATGGAAAAAAAAATTAAGAATATTCAATATAACGAATATATATATTCGAAATATTCGCTAATTCTCGAGGTTGCGATATTCGCGATAAATATTCGTAATTCGAATATTCACGCTCAACACTACCAATCAGATAGATCCTTTCATATTCCACATGGGCTTTGAAAAATGAAACGTGGAATATGATTGGTTGCTATAGCCAACTAAGTCTACTTTCACACTCACGTTTTGGCTTTCCGTTTGTGAGATCTATTCAGTTTGCCTTCTAATGCATTCTGAATAAAAAAGTTTATAAAAATAAATAAATAAGCCTCAAAAGTACGTTGCTTGGTGGTGTCCACTCAGAATACATCAGCTTGCATCAGTTCAGTCTCCATTCCGCTTTGGAGACGGACATCAAAACGCTGCTTGCAGCATTTTGGTGTCCGTCTGATGAAACTGAGCCAAACGGATCCGTTCTGACACACAATGTAAGTCAACCGGGAGGGATCCATTTTCAGTGACACAATCTGGCACAATAGAAAATGGATCGGTCCACCATTGACTTTCAATGGTGTTCAAGACATATCCGTTGTTCAATTGTGTTCAAGATGCATAATAGAATTGCTTATCTATTAAACAAGGTGAACACACCAATAACAGTTTAGGCTACTTTAACACTGCCATTTGGTGCGGATACGTCATGGATCTGCACAGACGGATCCGCACTGATAATACAACCGCATGCATCCGTTCAGAACGGATCAGTTTGTATTATCTTTAACATTGCCAACATGGATCCGTCTTGAACACCATTGAAAGTGAATGGGGGACGGAACCGTTTTCTATTGTGACATATTGTGTCAGTGAAAACGGATCCATCCCCATTGACTTGCATTGTGTGTCAGGACGGATCAGTTTGGCTCAGTTTCGTCAAACGGACACCAAAACACTGCAAGCAGCGTTTTGGTGTCCGTCTCCAAAGCATAATGGAGGCGGAACAGAGCCAAACTGAGCCAAACTGATGCATTCCGAGCGGATCCTTATCCATTCAGAATGCATTAGGGCAAAACTGATCCGTATTGGACCGCTTGTGAGAGCCCTGAACGGATCTCACCAAAACGCCAGTGTGAAAGTGGCCTAAATTAGACAGAGTATTCACCCCAATTCAGTGGGTAAAAACTTTCCTTACACTGTCCGTGTACTGTCCCTGCACTGTCCCTATCCAATATTCCACAATTAAAAGCTTTTGGCAACCCTGTCCCTAGCGCTTGTCACGTCTCTCCCTATGTTCAACTCACAGTGAAATGGTGGAGACCGTGTGGGATGAGGCGTTTAAAAGGTTGTGACATCACAGGGGCTGGCTAGCTGCTGATTGGCAGTCTGCACTCTACATGTCACTATGGGTGATCTCACACTCTCAGGCTTCTTACTTTCACTTTGTAACACGTTTAGCCACCATTTTAGGAAAATAAATAAAGCGCAATGAAATTCAGATTCACGGCGAATCAAGTTTTTCCTAAAGTTCGGATCGTATTCCACTTTGGATTCTTCAATTCGCTCAACACTAGCAGACATAACAAAAATGCCACAGACGAAGAACAATGCTGAAGGATGTCAGGACGAAATATCTGTAAGATTTAACACAGATCTAACTATGTTTACATAATTAATATATACCATCTCCTTAATTAATAAACAAAGTGTCCATCTCACCTCCATATTTCACACGAGCCATGTTCAGAAAATGCCAGGAGTTATGGCAAAAATCATACAAAAATAGAGCACCATTGCCAATGAATAAAAACATCTTCCTTTATTAATCCCCAATAACAGTAGAACATCCAACAGGAAACATAGGAAGGACAGTTTACGCATTTCATAATATAACCTTGCTCATTAAGTCATATGCTGTGCTTGCTATGTTCCCTATTGGATTTTTTTTTCTTGTGGATTAATAAAGGAAGATGTTTTTATCAATTGCCAATAATTGTAGAATTTTTCAGATTTTTTTATGATCCTCCACCCCTTAATGTCCCCATCATATATATCATAGGTACAGTTTTGTACGTGATATACACATTGGTTATATTTAACTTAATGCAGCCATCATCCATAGTATTGCTGGCCATACATATTAATGTCAGCCCGAACCTGCTAGTTTTGCCAGGACTGCATTGGGGCCTCTTGACTCTTCCCATGTGCAGAAAATTGGGCTAGATTTCAACATGCCTGACAGTATTGTTCTTGGGGAGATAAGACACTGCCAGAGGTGTCTGACAGCAGTTTGCTCTATAGTCCTATATGTACACATGCATGCTTGCCTGAGCCAAGAGAGATAGTTGGCCAACGGCTATCTAAAATATAAACTTAAGACTATACTAGACCAAAAGCTATCTCTTGGACATGCAACTTTATAGAAAAAGTGTACACAATAGTTGAAGCAGAAATATAAATATAAAAGTCATGAACATGCTCTTAAGAAACTTTTATTTTATTTTATTTGATCACCAGAGGTTGAATAGCAAATCATATTAATAATAATAATAATAATAATAATAATAATAATAAAAATAATTAAATCCATAGTTCATGTTTAATAATTAATAGCATTAGTGCACTAGAAAGAATAAAGTTATTAAAAATTTATAGTGGTAACTAATAGTACTTGTCATATCAAATGCTGTATATTGGATTTAAATCCACAGCCTTAACCTCAAGGTGAATGTCCTTCCCACATAAAAGCAGCAGTGCTGAGAAAACCAATTACTAGTTCCTATCCATGCTTTCAACTAGGTAGATTTATTTCCTAAAACTTAGAAGTCATAAGGTGAAAATCCTCCCATGCAAATTATTTCTTGAAAATTTTATTAAATGCTGGCTGAGACAAATATGGACTACAATAACATCAGCTGCTTAAAATTCATGACTTCAAAGGTTTCCCACATAAAGAAAGTCTTCTAACAGAAAATTAATGACTTTGGCGTGTGATGTCTTTTACTAGCATCAGTAGAAACAGAATAATTATGAAATAAAGGAGGATTTAGAACAAAAAAGAGGTATAAAAGACCAAAGTAAAAATGCCACTAAGGAACCAGGAAAGAGAAAAAAAATAATCAAGTAGATAAAAGGAGATTTAGGACCGTGCCATATTTCTGTAGTGCCAAGGATATACATACAGGGGGTCACGTTACCATGGACATTTAGTTTATTTCTGTAGCAGGAATATGCAATTGCTGTAATTTATTTTGTTGTTGATAATACAAGTAAAAATTACATTACGAATGGTTACAAAATGACAGTGAATCTGTCTGATTCCCATTATGGAAAACAAAACTTTTCGAGAATTACTGATTTCAACTAAATACCACATCACCTGGTACATATCAGTATAGCATAGGAGAAGATGTTTCCAGAAAAGAAAGAACTGACTATTATATAACAACATAACCTCAAATAATCATTAATAATACCACAAAGACTCCAGATAGTAATATCATGCAAACAGCCTAATGTAAATTATCTATTAATCCATTAAATGAATGCCTGGAGTGTTCCCAATGGCCATTGCTTACAATATCATGTGGTATACTAATTTACAGTCCTTTATTTGACAAAGATTATATAACTATTGCTATTGTTTGATTTGCCTGGTACAGATATATTGAAAGCTAGTCATACACCAGTCATCAACTTAACGTATATTGGGGACTTCCATCTTGCTTCTTTTGGCAAATGTTGGGCAGATATGGAATAGGCTGTTGGAATTCAACATGCCTAAACCTTTTGCCTTCAGGGAAGATAAATCATCATTGTTGATGCTGTCTGGCAGTGGTTTTGTCCTGTGTGTCTTTTCAGGCAAGTGTGTATGTGTATGGGTGGCCTGGGGAGATAGAAAACCAAAATAAGCCTCCCCACCCCACCTACTATTGGTCATTTATAATACTGGGCTTTTATGCAATGGAAAAAGGGCCTATGGCACAATTGAGGGACCAGGACTGAGATGGGACTGCTACTTCTGAATCCCACCTATAGCTGCACCCCTGTTATGCTGTGGCCATGGGGTATTTTATCCATGTAAATTGATATTCATGCTTATTTATCAACACAGCAACAACTTACCAGTTCCTATCAGCGATTTCAATTTTTTTTCCTTCTACTGGTATTTGACTGCGTATATCTTCTGATCCAAAAACTGGTTCCAGATATCACCAAGCCATCTGGACTGTGAGCCAAAATTCTAGAATCTCTTGAAGGAGCCGCTGAATGAAAAATAGCATGTAAAAATCAAGTTATTTTTAGAAATGCTAATGGGACCTCAGACAGATGTCTGAAACAAATCTCTGTATGATTATAGGAGCAAACTGCTACTTTCTCACATATTCACTGCAATCACATATTCTAGTTGGGTTAAGAGATGCCTTCTCAACTCCTGTTTTCTGTTCTACTTAGTGAAGCACAGTGAAGAATGAGCCAGCACAGCTGTCTCTTTGTGTGTCTCACTTGGATGAGTCACTCTCTTACTAGGGGATTGTGTCTATTGCATTTAACCTCACATAATAAAACTAAAGTGAAATCAATGTAACATAGTGAAGGTTATACTTTTTCTACCCATCTTAATACTTTACAGATTGCTGATGGCAGAGTAAAAAAGTTTGATATAATGAAAGTCAGTAAAGCGTGATTCGTATTGGATGGTAAAATCTGAGAAGTGGGTTGGAGAAGAAATCTAAAAGCTAATAAAATTCAACAAGAGCTTCTTGGAAAGAAAAAATACCATCTTAGCCTCCCATGTTAATATTTCTTTTTCGAAAGGTGTAATAAATGGAGAGACTTTCATGGTTGTGGTTTTCACATTGTGATCTACCAGTAACACCTTTAAAAAAAATGCACAAGTGTAAAAATAAAGCAGAGAAGTATTCAGCATTAAATGAAATCTAAGGCAAAAGAATAGAAACATTATTGGTATTGAAGAGTCAAACTTCAAGTCAACCATCAACAGATTGAACCTTTTACTTCTGGTTCGAAGGATATTCACCTGATAACCAAATGGAATTTGATAAGGTCACAGTAAAAAGACCACACAAAGTAATTTCTGTATAGTTTCAAGGTGTCACCATAACGAGACACATATTCATTTTAAAAGGGTTTATGTTTCAGCACTCCTATCTTGTCGACTGCCACATATATAAGGAAGAAAGATAGGTTTAATGGTTAAAAGAAGGCTCCAGTCAAAACCAAAAGAAAAATTTAAATTATATAGTTTTTCTTAAGAATAAGATTGACAATTCGTTACTTTTTGCTTTAGTGGTGACATTGACCACTTTGAATTTGCATGTCAGAAACTAAAGGTTTTTGCTAGTACAGCACGGTTTCTACATTATAAGCAGAGGGAACATATATTTTTGTCTAAGTTCTCATTTGATTATATAAGATTTGAAAATATGCTACAAATCTCTACTCTTTAGTTTTTAACCCTATGATAGTCAGTATTCTACATTTCTGCTCATGTAGTCAAAGCCTAAACCGTTTGTGCAGCATTAGACAAAATGGGTCTACTTTTTCCTTCCAAGACAGCTGCTCTTCCATATAATGTCTCCAGAATTCAACCTCATTCCCTTCACTATAGGTGGGATAAAAAGTATACCAGGAACAGTCTATGGACAAGAGTGGCACTATTTCTGGATAACAAAACTCTTTTTTCCATTCCTGGACAACCTCTTTTCAACAAATACCTTATGGAGGTACTTAAAGCCTAAGTTCCATGACCAAAAAAAACATGTTTTAGAGGTGGTATACTATGTAACATGATTGCGGCCTTTTTCCTGTGTGATGCCCTATTCTGATCCAAATGATGTCCTTGCATCTGCACCTGCCATTAAAATGACATCATTTTATGTCTCAGTAACTATAGAGTCTGGTCTCCTAACAAAGTTAACAGTGGTGGTCACAGAAACTCCTGGTTCTGGGCTAAATTAGTTAGATGCATATTACTAGATGAAAGACAAATAAGTAGAAAAAAGTGGCTATGTACATAGATCTAGGAATTTTGATACAATTAATAAAGAGCAGAGTTTGTAATGGAATTATTTTTAGTGTTTTATTTAATATTCAAGTTTATAGGTTCTAAGAAAGCCAATAAAATCTTATTTGTGATGTTACACTATAATCTCTCAACAGAATATAGTATGAAGGTGATATATTGTGAAAGGTCCAATAGATATTAATCAGATTTGTTGGTTGCTTTCTGTTTATTGGATTTCGTGAGCTGAAGACTAAAATATAATAATATATATATAAGTTCACATTACAGAGCAAATATTGTTTAAAAAGTAATCACAAGTGGCTGCTCGTATAATGAAAATAAAGCAAAAATGTAAAAATCTAAGTGAGATATTGCATTTCCTTTACATCTGTATTCCAGAACATCAGAAAGACCTGATATACATGGTTAAGTCACATTATTATAAACCTAACTAATATCCAGAGTAACCACTGTGTGCAGCATCGACAGCAGCTAGACGCACCGGGATTAACTCAATGAGGTCCTAGTAGGTTGTCACAGGTATATTGAGCCATGCTGACTACAGTGCATACCATAGCAGCAGTAGGGTGCATGCAGGAGGATCCATAGAGAGAACATGACAATCAAGGTGATCACACAGATTCTCAATTGGTTTCAAGTCTGGGGAATTAGGAGGCCCAAGGTAGTATTTGGAATTCTTGATAATGCTCTTCCAACTAATGTTGGAAATTTCTAACCATGTAACGTGTTGCATTGCCTTGCTGGAAGATCCCATTTGGGAAACCAATCAGCATGAATGGGTGTATGTGATCTGCAATGATAGATCCATAGCCAAATCAGTTGAGAGTTCCTTCCACATTGATGAGTGGGCCCAGAGAATGCCATTAAAACATTCCTCAGACCATAACGCTGTCACCATCAGCTTGTGTTTTTATAGCAATGGTTCTAGGGTGTTTGTTTTCATCTGACATGCCAACGTCCATCAGTTCCATACAGCAGAAAACAGGACTCATTGGAGAAGGCAACCTATTGCCAATCAGAATATGTCCAATCCTGATACTATCGTGAAAATTTAAGCCTTTTCTGCAGACGCAACTTCATAGGCAGAGGAGCAGGGACCATCCATCTGCTTTTGAGCCCCCTATGCACTGAGATTAACTGAGTTGTTGACACACGTCTGATAGCCACCTTGTTCATTTTGGTAATGAACTGCTCTGCTATAGTGTGTCAATCTGCCTTCACACACCTTGGCATTTGATGCTTATCTCTCACATCAATGGCAAGTGGTGCTCCACAGTTTCCACATCTTGCAATGGTGCCATTTGTCCACTCACAATACACTTTCACCACACCAAGACATGAACAGTAAACTGCGCAGTTTCAGCAATACTGCCATCCTTGGCCCGAAAGCCAATAATCGTCCCATTTTGCAACTCTGATAAATCGGCCCTTTTACCTATGGAAGCAACAAGGGATATGTGTTCAGACAGCCTATAGCACAACTTATATACCCTCCAAGCCAGATCATGACACTTGACTTCCTTCATGACGCTGCCGACTTCGCAAGTAGGAAGTGGTCATAATAATGTGACTTGACTGTGTATTTTGCTATGAACAGTGTACAGTAGTCAATAACATGTCAATATGACAATGATTTTATTTTATTTTTTGTGTGGGAGGAAACCACGGAAACACAGGGATAGCATATAAACTCTATGCAGATGTTGCCTCTGATCGGACTTTAACTATGGACCCCAGAGCTACAAGGCACTACTAAGCCACCGTGCTACTCAAGGGAAATATTTCCTTTTATAAGGGATATCAATTTAATAATAAAATCTTAGCAGCATTAATTCAACCATATATATTGTTCATTCTCTATTCTTCTAGCTGCAAACATGACATTTTGAATTATGACTATGTGACTATTTCAACCAGAGAGTCTATGGGTGTAGTTTTATAGAGTGAGCATCAAGCAATGCGACAAATTGAATAACTTGTTTGTTGTAATTGCATAAAATTTTCTTAATTACCTGCAATAAATAGTTTGAAAATGATTACTTTAGAGCACCTTCTCAGGAAAACAGGAATTCAACCCATTTATGGTGACGATAGTGGACTAAACCTAATGAATAATACCCCATATGAAGATACATGGATTTCATAAATCCATTAAATAATACAGGACCATGGCCCTAGGACTTCTCCTGGGTATTCAAGTTTGTTTTCCAACAATTTATCTTTTTTAAATATTGCCTAGCAGCACTTCTCCTATATATATATATATATATATATATATATATAGTTGCATTGTAACATTTGTAACATACATCCCTTATTTCAACTACCAAGAGCATAAGAATATAAAATCAAGATTTTCACCTGGATGTCATCCACAGCTGCTAATACATGACTATTTCCATCCATGTAGGGTGAAAAGACAAAGCACACATCCTTCCAATCTGCTTTAATTTTGTTCAGGGCTTTCTCTAGGGCATACTCTTTGCTGGCATGCAAGCTGATCTGATTGAAATCGTCAAGGTATTTTTCAAGGCCTAGCTACAGAATTTCAAGAAGAGAGGTACCTTCGTGTGGAGCGATGTTAAACCCAACCTAGAGATAAAAATATACCACTTAGTACAGTACGTATCATATAGCAGAACCACACACATTGCAAGACCCAGATGAAAAATACATTCACTTAAAACAATTCTTACATATATAGAAAATAAAATAAATACAGTAGTTTTCAAAATATCATATATAACAAAATATTAGAAATGTTTAAAGCCTCAATACATCTAAAATAAAAGTGGAAAAACTGGAAAAGAATCATAATTTTTTCCCTAACATGGATCATCATAAAAATTATGATAATCATAACATTGTGTGCATCCCCAAGGGGTATAAAAAAACAATACACCAAAGGAAAGCTATGCAGTTTGTCAACGGATCCAAAATGAAATCAACACACCACCCTATTAGTGCCATTATAGAGGTTGTATTCACCGGTAAGGCATGAGGATCGGCACTATGAAAATATTTTACAAGGCTTCTTCTATTGTATATTGCACCTCATACAAATATTTGACAATGTCAAACATTTCAAGATGATAAGTTTAAGCTCTGCTGCACTAATGGGGGCTAGGCAAAGAAAACAAAAATAAAAACTAGCTTGCTAGCAGAGAAAAAGGTCATATTTAGTGAAGATAAATTTATTATCACAAACGCATTTCAGCACATGAATTGTGTTAGTCTTATAAATGTATATTAAAGGTGTTGTCCCGCTTACTTCAACAGGTCCTCAAATATTCTAAATGTGTTAAAATCATACACTCACCACTTAATTGCCAATTCCAGCTTTACTTTATAGGCAACACTTGTATGCAGCCCTTGACTGCTGCAACCAATCATTGACCTCTGTGGTACACAGAATGAGACCACAGATATCAATGATTGACTTCTGCATTTACGTGGGGCATACGGCTACCACACCACTTCAGGCGTGTAAACACAGAATGTATGTGAGTACTGGAGCTGGTGAGTACAGTGGTGAGTACAATTGTTTTATTATTTGAAGACATTTATGGGTTTTAAGGACCTCTTGAAATAAGTTGGACGACCACTTTAAAACTTATTTTTATGAAAATGTACTACAAATAAATTCAAGGCAATATAGTGTCATATACTTTATGCTTGTATAAGGAGAATAAACCAAAAGACTAAATCCTTAAATCCAATTTAGCAAGTCTCATGAAAGCAGAACAACATTACACCGAAAATGATATAAAAGTGTAGAGATGAGCTTTTCACTTGCAGCTGGGACTTTCAAGAGCATTTATTCCAGTTTTACATGTGAAATGATGCAACAAGCAGCACTTAAATGAAACTAGTTAATCTAGTCTTTGAAAAATAGGCCCATAGACTTGAGTTGTAGGAGCATTTATGAACTGCAGATAGTAATTACTGAAAGATAAAATAGGATGTCACTGTGCTGTTAGTTTGCCAAATGTATTGCTCAGTATTTTCTGTTGCCTCTCATTATGTCATTTTCATCTGTGATGGACACCATTTCACAACAGCAGGACAGTGTTTTTTTCTAAAGTAGGGGGTGATTTTAATATGAAATTCTCCTTTAGGGCCAGGATTCTATAACAGTGATGTATTGCCAGTGGTAGAAGTTGCAGTGCTGATAAATAATTAACACATTCTGTCATCAGGAAGGAACTGAATTGTATATTACATTAAACTAAGGTCTGAGGTAAACTAGCTTGTTTTACAAGCCTAAGACATAGAGAACTATCAACTGGATATGTTGGCTGAAATAATTCTGAAGTATAAATAACATTTGCTGCATTGTATTTTTCATTCAAAGTGTAATTAGAACAGGTAGGCACTAAAAAAACATGCTTGATCTATGCCCCCACTCCAGAAGTGGATTATCACATATAACAAAGAGCAGTGAGCATTTTGTCAAAAACAATGATGAAAGAATTCTTGATATTTGAAATAAACCACTCTACATTTAATATGGGATTTTGTGTTAGACTGCACATGTTATTCAAACCTATTGCACTGAAAATCAAATATGGCATTAAGAGACTTGGCACTTGATGGCATTTTTACAGCATCTTGTTACCTTCTACATATGTTGCCTTTCTTGATAGTCTGGCAGGTAGTGCAGTTCTAATATAGCACCACTGAGAATACACCATAGGTAAAAGTGCCAGATCAGAAGTTGGCACTACTCGCTTCCATCAATTCAAAGACTTAAAGGATAACTTTAGATGGAAAAAAGCTTTTAAATTAGATTATAAAAAAGCTTTTGCTTATAACTCAACAGAACATAATGTTGACTACTAGACAGTCTACATATTGTATAGCTAACTTCCTTAGAAAGAAAGAAAAGCTGGATAAGCCCCAGGCTACAGTGATATTCCAACCATAATTTTCCAAGCAAAGGGTTTGAAAATAAGCACTGATTTACTGCCATGGGGCATATTTTATTTATTTTTGAACTTTTATACTTGGCCTCACATATATCAGTCACCCAGTGACCTAAAGAGACAAAGTACTGCATTTCCTTTAATCATAATCTGTGAGAAATGTTGATGCCACCAGCATCCTTGTGTTGAACTCCTTAAAAGGTCAGTAGTTTTATTGTGTCCTAACCAAGGGCAACATAAACTAGTGACAGGTCTTCTTAGCAAAATGCTGGGTCACTTTGTTTAATTGACCCAGTCATTTTGGTAAAATCTTTTACTAAACAGCTTGAGTGTATGCTGAATGAGTCCCCATAAAACTGGTGACAGATTCCCTTTAAAGGTGTTATTTCATCTTTCTATATCTTTTTTACCAAAGTATATGGATATTATAGACAATGGACTCCTTCTCAAGGCTACAATCTTTGAGCTAGGCCAATCACAATGAGCTACCATTGTACAACTAGACCACATACAGTATATAATACATGGTTGGCCATCTCCCTAGGAGATAGCAACTGTTCTATCTTAAAATGACCCTGGAGGTACTGAAGAGGCTTAGTGTTGTATGGAGACATAATTGCTAGTCAATGCTTCATGAACAAAGTATGCAAATTAACTCAAATCAGACAATCCATAGACAACTATCTATAGACAGAACTGTTTCAGATTTCTTCCCTTTCATCAATACAGAGAAGGGTACTGGTTGGCTGGATGAAACTGAAGTGATAAAAGTCATAAAGTGACATTTACTCAATTACCTATGTATGGGTGGACAATTATCAAAATATGTAACACTTATTTGTAAAACTGGAATAACATTTAACACCTACTACTAAATCATGCTGAAATGTCATATGTTAACACATAGCAATATGATAAGGAAGTTTTGCCAGCAGTAAACTGAAAATGTTGTGTGGGAACACTATTGTCTGCAAAAGGTTACCTTTTTATAGAGGGTCTCTGTAGAAGTTGAAAATTGCTCTATTGGTTAGTTTAGAATAAAAACTTGAGCAGGAAAGTGCATATGTATTTTTGTAAAGGTTCTACCAACATAAAAAATGGGAAGCTAGAGTATAGGTGGCCAAGTAATGGCTCTAACATTTTCTTTTCTTCTTGTTTTGCAAATTGAACAAAAGTGCAGTGAACTCAACTTCTTTACAGATGGCTACCTCAGATGGTTGGAAGGAATAAACCCTCCAACCATATTGCAATTTGCAATAATCCACATTGTAAGTACAAATGCAATGTTCATGACCAGTTTTAGATATTTGACTCCTTAGTTATGTATAAACTGAGCAAATGGTAAGTACTGTGTTTGCAGTGGAGTGATAACTGATGTTCAAATCAAAATTTGTGTGACGACAATATTTTTCTCAATAAGAAATCTAACAATATCTGGGCTAAAGAGTATTTTCTTTGGAATATTTGCACCATAACAGATTAAAAGGTGGTTAAGTGAAACAAAATAGGGGAGATTTATCAAAGCTTGTTTAAAGAAAAACTGGCTTAGTTGCCCATAGCAAGCAATCATATTTCACCTTTGATTTTCCAAAGGAAGTCTGAAAAATGAAAGCTGGGTATCTAATTGGGTGCTATGATAAATCCTCCTCAAATGGCTTCCATATTATATCAGAATTAAATTTGGAAATCATTAGAAAAGATTCCATAATGGGGATAAAGTTAAATGTAGTAAACTTGAGAATTCATCCCCAGGAGGGGGCTTTCCAGGAGTAATCTCATCTGGGGCATTTGTAGGATATGCCATAAATGTCTGATAGGGGCAGCTCCCACACCTGGGACTTACTTCTTCCTCTAGAACAGGGACCTGAAGTGAAGAGAGAACAAGCTACACATGCTTGGCCATTCTCTATTGACCACACTGGCTTGGCTATTTTCTGTAGTCCTATAATGGTGAATGGAGGGGTGGCTGCACTTCTGTGGTTTGCTCTCTATTCTTTGCTATGGAACTTCCAAAAATAATCAAGCGAGCTCTGGAGGGGAGGGAAGAGAAAAAGGGGAAGGAGGAAGAAAGAAAAGATGGAGGGAAGGAATTATGGAAGGAAGCAATGACTACTGCAGAATACTCTTTCTTGTTTTTCTTTGCAATAGTGTTGAATTCATAGTATTGGATGGCTAAAGGATTATATAATGAAAATAAAAGAAGAGGATGGCTAGATATGTAATAGATAATTGTGCAATATCAAAAAGGAGAAATACGATAGTCAGATTTTAATTTAAATATGTAAGGGTTTGTGTATGTGTGTGTGTGTTTGTGTGTGTGTGTGGTACACATGTATATGTGACACCATACACTCTATTAAAGTGCCTTATTTGATCTGCCCATCTGTTCAGTGGAATTAAATTTAGAAATCATATGTAATATAGAAATGTCTTTCAGAATATCAGAAAACACTGACACATCTGAGCTTTCATTAAAAAGCTTAAAGATAGGACATGAATAACAATCTGCCATCACTAATTAGTATTTTCAGTTTAGCATATTCACGTTCAGACATATTGCTGTATGCACATGGTAATTTAGGTAAACAGATAGCATCCACAGCTGCATCAATTAACATTGCTAATCAAAACTGAATTCAGGTAATTAGGCCCATTTATGCAAAAAGTCTGTAATTTGGGGCGAAGATGGAATCTATGGTAATATTCATAAAAGAATGCCTATTTTCTTCAACCAGACATCGAGAGAGGAATAAAGGAGAAATGCATGTATGAGTAATGCATGGGAACGAAATTGACAAATTGAGGCTGAGTATTTAATTACCCTATATTACTGGGAACTTGCCTGTTTTTGCCATACATGTTTTCACTCGTAATTAGAAATGATTTACATTTATGTAGCTTGAACAGTATTATCAGGACTAATCTGCATATGAGCATTGCCCATACCTTGTAACAGCAACAGCTAGCCATAGAAGATCACTTAATTTCAATTTACTGCAGTAAGCCGATGCCAAGTACACATTCCTAGACCTAAATTCACAGCAAATACAGTGATGAATTCTAGACCATGAAAGATATATCATAACTTAAAGTATTATTATTATATCAAGGTGGTGACTTCATAAGAATTATGATAAAGGCTTGTACTTGGTTATTTACAATGGAAATAAAAAATAAAACTGCCACAGTAATAAACTGACAAGTTGTTCTATCACCTTTTCACTCATGAGATTCCAGTGTCTTGCTTTGATCCCCGGAGTACACAAAGTCATTACAAGAGGCATGTTGATCTTAAACTTCTCAAGCTTGGTCTTTATGGTGGTAGCTACTTTAAGAGGTCCATGTAAGTCCGGATGATAAAATGCTTTTGTCAACTTGTAACTAGCCTTCCATAAATTCTGCACCTGAAGACAAACATATTTTTATTTTTTTTCAGTAAAGCAGTTATTGATTTTTTTTCAGAGTTCTGTAGGACTCATCTATCATATTGCCATGTGCAGGGTAATTCATGTCATATTAGACCAATACAATTTAAATTTATATTGATTTTACAGCAAAACATTAAACAAGTCTTTTTTGGGAATGGACAGCTCCCTTTCAGATGACTATTCCAAGAGGAGCTTCTTTCAACAATAGTACAAGGTTAACTGTATCATAAAATATAATCTATAATTTTGGCCCTGCATGAACATAAGGGTTAAAAGCCAAATCAGCCAATTCCATTTCTGTAACTGGAAAGAGTAGTAGGAATTATCACTCACCTCCTCTTCCACCTCTTCTGCATTGACCTGTAGCAGTGGACCATTCATCCATTTGTCGTAGCAAGTGCTGAAGTGCAAGGCTGTGGTCCACAGTTTCTCATAGGGCTCCTTTAATTTACAGATCTCTGCTATTTGATTATAAGTGCCTATTTGCTCATTTCCAAGAAGCTCCTCCTCCTTGTTAATACAAGCCCTCTGAAAGAAAGAAACCAGAAACCTTTTCATTTTCACAGGGTGGGTGGTATGGTAAAATATGTGTCATATCCTAAAGTGATATCTATGGTTATGGAACAGAATGGCAGTGATGTGATTGGTCTGTGGGAACCAGATGTTGAATGCAACGGTACTTTTAAATGGAACGTCCCCCATTGCAGTCTTTTTGAGGGATACAGAAGGAATCTGCTTAAACACCAGTTATCTAATGCACTGATTGATTCCTGCACTGGTAAATTTGGCTCTATGCAAGAACAATCCCAAAATTAGTTGCAACTGAGTTTCCATTTCAGTAGCTAAGCTAGTGCATGGGGTAGGTTGCTTATGCTAACATAATACATTTTTCTATATTTGATTACTTTTCCAGCTATATTATGGAGTTGTTATTCAAGCTATTACCTAATAGGGACTGAATAGTAAGACTTAAGATGGAAAATCTTCCTAAAGGGCTGAAAATCTCCCACAAAAATATGGTTGCTATGGAAGAGTGAAGAGGAGATATTCACTCCGACTCTATATTTATAACAAACGCACACGTGCACTTTATCAGGCGATCATTACACATTCATTCATTAGCATATACTCCTAGTCAACTGCAACTGTGCCATGCTTATAGGAAAATAGACAAAGCAGGCAATAAACATATTGGACAAAGCCTTCTCTCAGCTCACAAGCTTTTAGATATTTGACATAACAACTAGACCATAAGAAAAGGAGAAATTGAGAACTATGTGACCTGGTTAAGTTTAGTTATTGGAGAAAATGAGCATGTGTGTAATAACAATCTGCCACGTGTCAGTGTTACAGCAATAGAAAAAACTTGCAGGGACTTGGCACTGCCTAACAAATGCCTCTTAACATGTCCTTGGACCAAACGGTAGAAATGCATGCATGGTTCATACAAGAACATATGGCCAGTAAATATAGGTCATATATCTGGCTTGGATGCAAAATATTGTATTTGTAGTATTTTATTGTGGGTAGAGGCAAATTCAGGTTATCTATAAGGTGCTACAGAGCATTCTACAAAGTATATGCTGTATGAGCATGCATAGGTAGTAGGTAGACAGCAAAATAATGGGGAGAGACTAAGTTATAGCAAGTGAGTCATGGGAACTCTATATTCTGTCTAACACAACACCGTATCTCTATTTAGTCTGCATGTCATACAGTATTTCAAGTCCCAATACAGCATTGTCTTTCATTCAACGTGTTTTAGAATAGTTGCAAGCCCGAGAGAGATCCCTTGGATAATGACATATAGTGTATAGCATGATGACTAATATTGCTCCGATAGCACTGCACAATGATGAGACAAATAGAGATAAGGAGACTGCACCTAAAATCTGTCAGCACTTGGCATTCTACCAGCATTATAAGCAGTAGAAATTAGCTTTAAACAAGGCACAAGGCAGCAGCATAAATCAGCTTTAAATAAGAAATAAGGCAGCGGATATCATTTTACAATGGCATATTATACTGTATTATACAATTTAGCGCATTCAACATGCAAAATGTCCTATTATCTATACTGAAAAAGCAAGCAGTCACAAACACAGTGTATGGTTTCTAGCACAGACAGAAAATGCAGCTATACTGTATGTCATAGCAGGTAAAAAGCAGAACCTACCTCCATAAACTCTTGTATTCTCCTGTTGATGGTGCTGAGTTTCTGTACATAAGTGCTGGCCTCGCTCATCCTCTCTTTCTTCTGAAAGTCTTTCACCTCAATGACCACATCAGCCAAGCGCTTTGTGAAATCCTTCTGCCACTGAGCAAGCCTTGCCAGAGCCCCATCATGCTCCCTCTGCAATCGTGTCACACTGACAAAGTGATTGCAAAGCACATAAGAAAAGGAAAGGGGGGTGGAGGAGAAATGGAAGCTTCTTTTTATGCACTCTACTGGTATGCTACTTTTACTGTGCTCACGTTTAAATTGGACAGAATAATTTAGAAGCGGCTTTTAATTTCAGAGAGGTTAATCACCCTAATAAAGGTCAATTAAATTTAATCTTCACTATAACTGCAAGAGCTTCCATCACCTGCAGGACATGTATTATTACCCATTTCACATGCAAAAAAGAAAGACATGGGCAGTCCCTTCCCTATGCATTGCTAATGTCCCATCTCTATCCGCCATTAACATTTCATTAAAATTATATATTCTGCTGAATTGAAGAGGTCATCTCAATAATTCCAAGAAGAAAATCCTGTTTAAAATATACTGTACATCAGCTGTGACACTGGCTTAACTGGCCTCTAATCCTCTTTCTCTTTTCATTACCCAGCTAACATATAACAATAGGCTAAATCCCAATTATATTAAACATTACTGGATTTAGGTTAAAACAACAGTCACATTTTCCCATAGACTAATCCTCTGTGTAAGCCATGGTGACATCATCAATCCACTTCTTATTTATATTCAGCCTAGGACACTCTTATTACATTCTAGGTGACAGTAAGTATATGAAAAAAAATCCATTTGTCTGGTATCCATTACCTGCCACTAATGATGGGAATGATTCTCTGAGGCCAAGAAAACGTGTTTCCGTTTAGAATAATGTCCTTCTTTTTGATAAGGATGCATAGTCCATTAGGAAAAGCAGGTTCTCTGCAGCTACTGCCAGTTTATCCTAAGAATGGATAGAAATGGACCAGCGTTTGCATCAAATCCACCAGCAAAGAGGACAGAGGTGAGGCGTCTCATTATATGTCTGCCAACATGCTAAATGCTCAACAAACAGTAAAAGCTTTATTAGAAAAAAAAAAGCATAAAGTATTGCACACATCAACATTTCCCACCTTAATTCTACCACCTGGTTAAGATTAAATGGTTAAAGCTATCTTTAGAATAGATGAAATATCATGTGAAGAGGGACTAGTAATAAAACAACTATAAAATAATATGAAAAAATACACCAGCTTTTGTCTCTGCGCAACATAGAGATGCCACTGCACCAGATAAGAAATTAGAAAATGCACAAGATAAATGTCCACCTTATACCTTGCCATAATGGGCTTGATAACCTCCAAAACACTGGGATCACCTCCATAAAGAACCCTATTTATAATCTAAATTGACTTATCAACTGGTAAGCTGGAAATGTGACAATATATAAATAATGTGAGCATTTACCCTTCAAGTTCCTACAAGTAGTATTGCTGTTAATGTATGCTACGAGGCATCTCTCAGTCACTGTCACCAGTGATGCTCATTAACCATGTGTCATTGTGGCATTTTCACAACATCATCTGCAGGATAGATGCCTGGCTGAGCACAGAGCAAAATAACCAAACTGACAACGTAGAGTGGCACAAATTATGTTTAATGCCGAAAGTAAATGGTAGAAGACATTTGAGGGGCTTTATACAAGGTCAATTCATGTTTTATGGCAAAGCCTATAAATGGCAGGACATAGACTGCTATCACAATGTAAAGCTTCACCTATAAAATGTGCAGTAAAATACTTCCAAGAAACGTCTCTAACCATTCTCAAAAATACATGTCTATAAGCTACCAATATGGTGGACAGAAGAGGAAATGTCATCTCAGATGGTGGAAAATGAAGGGGTGAAGAACCTACCTCAATCTTCAGAAGCTCTACAGTCCTTAGTGTGTGAATGTAATCTTGAAGCTCAACAAGCCGTTGATTCAGCAATTGCAGTGATTTTTGTGACAATGCCATCATACTGCTGGCAAATGTTTTGGTTAAACTTCTCAGATGTTGAAGTAACTTTGTTAATTATGATATTAGTCAGCTGGCGGGTGCGATCAATCATCCACTACAGGAAAAAAAACGTCAAAGTGATATCGAATCATCGATACATTTTGTTCCTTTCTCATACGTGTCACAGATTCTATCCCCCTGACCCTCTACACAGCCATCTACTGTCAAATTCAGATTCATCCAGCTCCCAGCTCTTCTTTATCCCTGTGTTAGATCTGAGACTCTTGGCTATCAGGACGACAAGCATCGCCAGCTGTCTCGGAGCAAGGAGGCAATCAGGTGAATAGTACTTATTATCTTTCATTGCTTTCTGAGGAGTGACAAGATTGATTTGGGACCAAGAGCACATCCCTATATCACAAGCAATTACTGAGGCCTCCTTTGCACATATGTAAACCTGCGGAGTCTGCATCCCCCCCATACTATAAATAAGAGGTTACACAAATGCATCTATACATTATATATATACAGGAGAGCTGTGTTTAAATATAACCTTGACATTCCAGGGACAAAAAAAAATCTGCAATTTAATCTCACTGGCACTTAAGGCATCTTTTTCCAGTACATTAGTTTTAATTAGGCCCAGAGAAGCCATTAGTGGGTGTCGAAGTCTTCTCTAGGTGTATGGGAAGTGACATTCTTTTAAAACAGCTTTCTTACACGTTAAAATGATTAACAATGTCATTATAACAGTAAATTCAAGTGTTTACAATGGCAGGAATAGACTAGGCAGTCATTATATTATTTTGGGTTATGTTTTATAATAACTGAGCACTGCAGCCCTGTCTGCCATCCACTCCCATATACACTAATTGCAATATACCTTTCACTCTATGTTTTACTTGGCATGCCAGCATAAGGCAAAACTTATGGGTAACTAGTGATTCGGTTTCCAGCTTACAGGTACAAGTGACATTTTAATAGGAATTCTGAAAATGAAAATGGTAAATAAAATGCCATTGAAAAAGCTGAATGGTTTCTGTGACATAAAACCCATAAAGGAAGGTGATAAAAGAGATCTCAGAGACCAGTGACTCATTATCTAGGAAAGCCTTTACCTTGATCTACTTTTCTATTGTTTAGTGCCATAGGGGCATCTCAGGCTCCATCTCCTGCTGGAGCACAGATTACCATCAATTATTACTTTGTAGCCGTCATGAGTGTGCTCTGTATTAGTAGATGGCATTACACATCAAAGCTGCCTCCAGATACCTTGCATTTACTAAAGCACTTTTAAAAGAGATGCACATATTCTAGTATTATACATGTACTATTACTAATTCCAAGGGCATTTGTACAACTGAAATACATTCATTGTAATATAATTTTTTACTATTCATTGTAGTTTATAGTTTGTCTTTCTACTAGAAGCAATTTGTAAGTCTACCTTTATATGTAAAGGATAGACTGTAGGGGTATAAACTCCTTACCATTGGTTTTCTAGTCAGCAAAATAATTTCAGACGTTTAAGGGGCCAACTGTTTTCAACAAAACTTATCCATACACCCTAGAAGGATATATGGATATAAAAGTTTGATTTACACTTGAAGCACCCTGTATTAAACTGAGAAAAGCCATGGCACAGATTTCCTGGCTGTTGCCCCCATTGATAACAATTTGCAGCTTGACACCCTGAGATTAGTTCATTATTCAGGGACATGTTCATTCCAAAAGAGTTGTCCACTCTGCGAGAACCCTTCCAAAACATGTTAGCTCTGTGGTGCACATAGTTTGACGATTTCAATCATATTTGCATCAGTAATTTAAGCATGACACATGCACTTAAGAGCTAAAAACCACCAAAATTCACTCCTTAATTTAAATGGATTTTTCCTTAATGGACATTTATCACCTACAGTAGACCCCCATGATCACCAGAACGGGTGTTTCCTTCAGCCGCATAGACATTGCATGGCCACCACTTCTTTTAAACTCATCTTAGCCATGCAGTGAGGAGGAAATGGGGAAGCGTACCTATCCCAAGCAGGGCATTACACTCAATTATATTCATAAGATAGGTAATAAATGTCTTGTTGCTGGGGTGCTCTGCTGCTGGGACCTCTATGATAACTCATATAGGAACCCTAAGCCCCCTTTCCACCTCACTCATAGTTGGAGGATTCATTGACTGTCTAACGATCCAATGAAATCTTAATTTCATGTGACCAGTGGAAGTCGAAGCAATGAGCTTTTGTGGGTACAGGATAATAATATTTTTGGGACAACCCCTTTAATGTGGATACCAGTCATCTTAACATTTTCACTGCTGGGGAATCAGTTAAAATATTTCTCCACACCTTGTGGGAACATCTACTCTTACCAGTCAAATAATAATGGGGTTGAAAAAAATAAAACATTTGTTGAATAGCTCTCTGGTTATATTTTGTTGACTGATTTGCGTACTCCATATTAAGAATCATAAAGCAGCACAAAAACATTTTGCCATCTTCATTGTAAAAGTGACAAATCTTAAAGGTTCTGGGGTAGATTTATCAAATTGGTGTAAAGGAAAACTAGCTTAGTTGCCTATAGCAACCAATCAGATTCCACTTTTTCTTTTTTTCAAGCTTCTTTGGAAAATGAAAGGTGGAATCTGATTAGTTGCTATGGGCCAGTTTTCCTTTACACCAGTTTGATAAATCTCCCCCACTGTCTTCTGGGGAAACTCTGGCCATGGAACACTGATGTTTTACTGTTAGGAGAGACCACAGTACAGTATGGATAGCTGTGGAAATTTTGAAAATCTGAAGATCCAAGCCCATTTTCAATAACTAATGTAAATAGAACTTTTCTGCAAAGAAAATTTTCTATTAAACTGTTAAAGAATCAGATCCTGACAGCTTTACATATTCAACTACTGTATGTTTGAAACATATGAAGCAACATATTTCAGTAGATTTACTCAAATAATTGCAGCAGTCTTTAAACAGAATTGGTATCTTTTTATGTATTCTTTACCCATGGCATTGCGTAGTAGCATACTCCCTATTTCTCAAGAAGTATACATTTTTTGTGTGGATATGGCATAGACTACAGTGTAAACTCCAAAAACATGCCTAAGAGCAGATCTTATAGTCTAGGGGGAATAGGGGGAACTTATAAATTGGTGTGGTTTTGCTGTCCGTTTTCAGTCTGGCTTTGCTTTGGGAGGTTGAGCCAAATTTATGAAATGGCACAAAGTAATGATATATCTATAATCTTTATAAATGTTTAAACAATAAAAATAAAAATTAGTATCAGTTGCCCACAAAGATTACCTGATTCATTTCAGAACAATCCATCAACAACATCTTCATGGACACGTGTACTGGCAACAATGCAACATCTGATGACAGTTTTATCATATTGTCCAGTTCTCTGGCATAGACCTTAAGTCCTACAGCTTTTTGTACTAATGTTTTCAGGTGCCTTTCAGCGAGTGGTGAGAGCAGATGTAGAAAAGGCTTGTACATCAGAGTGTATCTAAAGGACACAAGTAAAACTCATTTGCTAAATAATAAATAGGGCACTGAATAGAAATGGGTAACATAGTCATTCTTAATGAAACCAAATACAAATGTAGGACATTTTTATAATTCAATAATAGCACAGTCACACAATGAATGTCAGTAGGAACAGTGCTTTTTTATATGGCATCATTTTTTATGTCAAGCATACAATACTTTGGCCTATATATCTACATAGCCAAGCATGAACATGTATTATATCAAAACTAAATGGGCTTAATAATAGAAATGTGGGTTCGCTTTTGTTCAAAAATGTTATTAAAATAAATATATAATGGATCTATGTGCTTTCCCTGCTGAGACTTCCACAGCTTCTATCAGCTCAGAAGGTCACACATACAGTATGCTACAAGTATTACAAGTCTTTGGTTTATCAAAACCTCTTTGGGCCTCATGCAACAAAACTGTCTTAGAGAAGTGTCCCAGTCACACTATATATATATATATATATATATATATATACAGCACCCCTAAAATCAAAGGTTGCTTATAAAGGGCTATGAGAACTCTTTTCTTCAGGGGCACATTTCAAACACTAACTCCGGAGCATTGATGGAACCCCAACCAAATAATGAGGTCCACCAAGCTCAGCTCAAATCTGTCATAAGACTGAGCTAGTACACCATAACACCATTATAGTTTCTGTTAGAAAGAAAAGCCATAATGTGAACAGAACCTAATGGGGCCTGTCTTCACACGGAGGTGAGGTTTAGTTAGTGATCAATGTGGATAATGAAGGGTGAGGTGGAAACATAATTGTAAATCACTGGAAACCAAGGATAAATAGGAAAAGGCAAGGAGTGTAGATCAGGATAATCATTAGCTTTTTATCTTCAGATGGTGCAGGGCCCATTCCAAGCTTTATCATGGAGTTCCCACAGTTATTTTTCATTATACATACAAACATACACCAACTCTAACATGGCCATTATGGCAATAACAATCATGCATGTGTATGCCTGTTACTGTAAATGATTAATAAAGTATTATATACTTAGCCAGTTATTTTGCCATTAAATGTCAAAAATGCATCTTTTAATCCAATGAATACGCCTAGTTATTATAACTTCAATCACCTACTGTTTAATTGTATTGTTATTATGTATTGTTGCAATAATGTCTTGTTTTTGTCAAATATGTCCCACTTGTTCTTTCATTAAACTGTTTTGGAGGAAGATTCCAGGCTCATTCCTATTAGAATTGTAATTCTTCAGTTTTTACTGGGTGCCCTAGATGGCAGGGGTATGGCATAGTAAGAGTGGTATTATTAAAGAGGAAGCATGCATTGGAACTTTATAATATAGTGCAACCATTTTGAATATTTGTTTAATTTGGGAACCAGTTTTTAATGAGGAGCATGGCTAACGTCTGTTATATTTATTTACTTCAATATAAAGAAGGCTTACGATATGGTGGCATGATAAAACACCATAGATAAATGCCTTAATGGTCAACACAATAAATGTTTTGACAGTTTTATTGTCCCTCCTCCCAGAAGATACAGGGTCAGGTCACCATTTGTAGCTAGAAGAAAAGAGACTTTATCTCCAACCACACATTGGTTTCTTTACTCCTCAAGCCATAAAGCTATAAAGTGTCCTGCTACATGAACCGTTATTGACATAGAGTGATATTTAGGAAATGGCTGGTCATTTTTCTTCTCAAAAATCTGATGTTACTAATTGCCCATGGAGACTATGGGGTTTTCAAGGACTGAAAACATTTTACTCTTCAAAAATTTTGATATCATTCAGTTCTCAATATATCAGGCTTTGGAATTATTAACCATTCCTTTGTAGATACAATTTGTGCATCCCCGACATTTCTGTTTACATGTCTTTTGGATGATGTGTAGTTTAAAAGGCTGAAATGACAGGAGTTAGCTAGCCAGGTAGTGATGTCATTAGTGTTGACACATCAATGCAATGATCTGTGATTGGCCAGCCTACACATATGACAACCAGCACAGAGACAATAATATAGAATGATGTGGTGTAGGGCTCCAGGAGCATGCAATGATAAATTCTAAATTACTTACATACTTACCTGTCTGCACAACTTCCCTGGGTGCGGTTTTTGATCTTCAGCACTGCCGGTGTCTGATTACCAGGACTACAAGGCCAGTTTGCAGGGCATCTGATGTGCAACAACATCACTTAGGGGGTAGGTGTGATTTGGTCTTCTGTAGCACACTAGCCTCTTATTGCTGTTCTGGACTTCTGACACCCTGATTTTTAGCTTTGTTATGGCCTTTTTCTTGCCTCACAATTTTGGACTTTGATGTGACCCCTAGTATTTGACAAATGGCTTGGAATTAGGCGTACGACCCTTGTCTCTGATTTTGTCTCTAATGTGTCCAGCTGTATTTGACCTTGACTTGGCTGATTTGTCTATTTTTATTTTTCTGGATTCTGTTAGGTTAGTTTTTCTCCTATGCACTTAGTGAGGATGGGACTGTTGTCCAGTTGGGGGCCGCCATTGCAACATACTAGCAAAATCTTAGACTACAGCTCACCACACAAGCACTGGGTAGACATACATAAACATATATTGAATAGGCATCTTCACATAGGGTATCACAGTCACATGATCATATTTTTTAAATGTCATCTCATGACACAAAACAAGTGGTTGTCTGGGATCAGAGCTGAACCCGGACATACCTATAATTTCACCCAGGAAGACCCCCCGAGGTTAGCATCGGAGCATTTCATGCTCCGATGTGCTCCCTTGCCCTGCGCATGAACTACTCCTATGCTCAAGTCAGGGGGGCTGCCTGGGTGAAAATGGGGATATGTCCTGGTTCAGCTCTGAACCCAGACAACCCCTTTAAGATATAATGATCTGAGAGAAAAGGTAAGAAAAGACACACCTATAACTTCTTTTGTAATCTAAACACTTTGCAAACATTAATATTGGTTGACATAAATAGATCTATAATACAAGAAATTTAGAACAGAAATGTTTAAATCTACCATTGCATAGGTATGTTCAAAGAGGATTTTACACCATAGATTTTTCTTTAAACAAATGCAGTGGAAATGCTTCAAAAACTCCACATATAAATATATCCTCAAAATAATTATTTATTATAGTTTTCAATGTAGCCAGGGTTAGGTTTAAAAGTGGGTTTGCGATTACCCAAAAAATTGGTTTCCTAGAGAAGTGGTTTAATGGTAACAGAAAATCTGGTCTTGTAAAAATGGTGGTCTTCTAAAAAGGTAATATTTTGAGACGACTGCTCAATTTTTTTTTATATCAGTTGTCAACTTACTAGTAGCAAAAATAGTAAAATGAATAATGGTGTAATAGCGCAATACTCAAAATGCAGCCAAGGAACATAGTGAATCATGCACTTCTGATATTTAATTTATATAAAACCTTGTTTGTCTTACAAAGTGTCTTAGATTTTGCAAACTACATCTTATCATTAAGTTATTGACCCTCAAGTGCCCCAAAAAATCAACTCTATAATTCTTCATCTTCCTCTATTAAAAAACTGAACAGTTTTTAATAATGTTGCAACTAAAATGGATGCTTTTGTATCAGAAAAAAATCAACGTGACATAGAGATTTTGTGATAAAATTTCATTTTTCAATTGTCTATTGCCTGAGGACAAAAAAAAAAAAAAAAAGGCCGTGATTGTGACAATCTGATTCATTATTCTTGTCAATGGTTTGCCAAAGATAAAGCTGGTCAATGTAAAATCCCTTAGGGGCTAGAAGTCCTGGCTCAAGAATTCAATCTTTTAGGCATAATTCATTGTGTTGGACTTTGAGAGAAGAATGCAATTGTTCTTAGTTCAGTAATATTGATGTGTACACATATGTCATAAGTTTACATCACTTAACACATAGTCAAATGTTCAGTGGGGTTCAATATTGTATTTCTATTCTATTATCCACATACGTTTACAGTCCAGTCATTGACTGTCAGACAGGAGAACAAAGCAATATTGATAGATTTTGCTGAAAATGAGCAATAGTTGGGGTTGGCAAGATCATGCATTAAGATGAAAGATGAAACAGATGCAATGCACGGCCAAGATCAAAGCGTCCCATCAATTCATTCTGAGAGTCAAAATCCAGCTGAGCATCAGATACCCTGTCTGCATAATAAGGAAGGTTGACTAAAACATAAGGATTAAACAGATGAGCTGTCTCTTGTGGATGTATGGCTGGGAAGCCCTGCTGAGCCACTTGTAAAGGCACTTTGCAATCATACACCTGCTACTCAGTGGAGAATTCTACAGGAAGCTTGCATAGAGAATATACTGTATTCTACTAATGTAAGAAATAGCTTGGCTAAGAATAGGATTTCTAAATGTCTACTATTTATATAGTTCCAAAACTGTATTTCACCATACCAGATAAACATGAAATTAGATAGACCACTATATTTCAGTATAGACCTTAATATAGAATATATGAAATAAATGTAATTTTATTATTAGTTATTGTAAGAGCACGCACATCAATATGTGTTATGTAGGTAGATTATGCACAGCTGAAATGTTTGCTGGAAAGAAAATATTTATATTCTCTCCACCGATATAAAAGTCAGCATTCAGTAGCTTAAATAATAGGTAGATTTGGATTTCTTAAGCCACCAGGTCTGAGTACATGTTGCTTAGAAACATTTCATTTTCTAACCTCTGCTTCACAGTAAGGAAAAGCTTAAAAAGGTACTAACCTACTTGGACCATGCATGTTGTTTTCAATCACCTCCTTTATTCTCGCCTTGGCTGACAGGACAATCTCTTCGTGGATTTGTACTGAGCTGATGTATTTGATTTTCAGATTATCTACAGCCTGCAGATACAAGTACCTCTATTGTTTATTTTTGGAAGCTGTAATGAGCAGGCATTAGCTTGCTCGCCAGAGACAGATTTAAGAATTTTTCACCTGTTTCTATGAATTTCATGATATTTTGATTGTACCATAATATATGCTGTATACAAGGTTGCATTTTATTCATTTCAATGTTACATGTGTAGTCATTAAATCTACATGACATTTGCTGCTGGGAAATCAAATGCAAATCTTTACATAAGAGGAAACTCTACACCAAAACTCGACATCCTGGCCTATTTTTTATTTTTTTGTTTTTTACAAAAATGTATACACTCCAAAAATGAAAATATTTCTAGATTTCCTTTTAAAGGGATTTTCCAGGATTTTAATATTGATGACCTATTCTAAGAGAGAGTGGATATCCAGACCCAGTATTGAGTGAGGCCTTTAAAAATGCTAGGGACCAGAATCGAAATGAACTCCTTATTCCGAAAAATAGAAAGGAAGGTAAGGGGATGGTACTATTCGTATTATATCCTCCTTTGATACAGCGAGTAAGGAAATGAGGAACATATTGAATGTTTTCTGGCCCATTTAGAGGATGGAGCCGGATCTCTCGGATGTGGTCCCTCCATGTCCGAGCATTACATTCTGAAAGGGGAGGAGCTTACGCGACCGTCTCATGCACAGCCATTTTTCTGTCCCCAAAAGAGAGGGCTCATGGCTGGATCGTAAACCCCAGGGAATTTTTAAGTGTGGCAGGTGTAAAGCCTGTAGATACATTAATAATACTAAGAGTAATATATGTCCGGCCACCGTTAGGGAATATTACATCAGAGATTTCATGAACTGTAGAACTAGAGGGGTAGTGTATTTATGCCAATGCGCATGCCCGATAGACTATATAGGCAAGACATATAGAGAATTACGTAGTCGGATATGTGAACATATTAATGACATAGAAAAAAGAAAAGATACTCCAATTGCAAATCATATGATGGAAGTGCATGGAGGTCGATCGGATACCCTCAGGTTCTCGGCATTAGAGGTTATTCATGAGTCTGAGAGGAGGGGGGACTGGGATCGACGGGAATGCGAATGAATTTATCGATTTCGGTCCCAGTCCCCCATTGGTCTTAATGAGAGGTTGACATTTTGAAGCTTTCTATGAGGCTCTGGTGTCCTTGGTGTATTGACTGCGACTATTTGGTCTTCTTCTTCTCTTTTTTTCTAGGTCCTGGTTTCCCATTTAATAGGTTATGGTAAGGGATGTAGTCTGGTCATGTATATCAACACGTGAAGTGTCATTTTATATATATAACAATAAATTCTGTGTTGGCAGCAATGTTAGTACCAAGAGGTTGCCTAATATAGGATAGTATATCTTCTGTCCACCCCAAGTGACTCTTTGTGTATTAAGTCTTTAATGATATATGCCCTACTATATATGGGGGCATTTTATAGGTGTGTTTCGATTATAGATAGCTCTTATTTATTTTTTCAGGGATCAGATTGCCCCAATATCTAGAAACTCAGTATTATGTGTATGTTCCTTCCTTTTCTCTATTGGATCATCAGCGATCGGTGTGGAACGCATTTGCGTTCCATAGACAGGAAGGTAATGTGGGAGTGAGGCGAGGATGGAAGGCACTTGCATTTCACCAGCAGGAAGTGAGTTAAGCGGCCCATAGAAGGGAAGTTCCGGTGGTGAGTACATACATGTGGAGCTAGTTTCACTGGAAACAACAGCAGCTATACCAGGACGCTCACCCCCACATAGGCGCCTCTGTCTACTGATACAGCCATGTAACGTATATATATATAAGCTCTCCCACCAAAGGATATGTAAGAGGTCTTTTGACAGCAATTCTTTCCTGTGAAGCTCTATATGGAGATTGATATTGATCCTATAATGGATGAATTGAATTAATATGTACTCATTTTTTATTATCTAAGTACATTAGAAAATAACCCGTGGCATGTGGTATCGACAATTTCATACACGTGGTTTTGATGAATATATGCATGGTGGAGCAGTTCATATCATCTAAGTAACTAATTTGTTTTGTAGAACTATGGCCAATAAGTGTTTTGTTATATGGTTATGACTCCTGGATGTATCTTATACAGTATATGTAACCTATAATAACATTTGGTCACAGATGAATGAGCTTGTCATATAATTAAGATTATTAGTGATTGACATGGCTGTTGTGGCTTTCGACTAGTCGAACCTTTTGTACCCAGCTGTGGGTGACACATCGATTTTTTATGATATCTATCAGTATATCTAAGACCTAAATGTTATTTTATGTTGTGATTTGTTACTTTACTCACTATCTCTCCCCTGATGAACCTTTACCAGGGGAAACGAGTTGGTAGGTTTTAGAGTTATACTGAGGGAAAGTTAGGGCAGGTACGGGACCACAGGCCACCCACCAACAGGGTGTTCCTGTGGGTTGAGGCATTAGTGAGGGTCCCCGTAGGGATAGCGTGGTCTTCTCGCATGTCCTCTTTTCTCTATCAGCTCTCCCCCTTAGATACCACCAAGGCTATTATGTCATGTATATGTCTGTTTATTTTTTTTTTTAAGTGGATGGATTTATTAACATTAAATATTAAAAGTTACATTTTATTCGTGCCTACTGTGATCCAGTTGAGTATACTGCAGGAATAGACAAGTATATTATATGCATATCCTCGGAGAGGTTAATAGTGATTTATTTTCAGGATTGCTTAACAATATCAGATTGTTGGGGGTCCGACACCTGGCACCCCAGTCGATCAGCTGGTTGAAGAGAAGACCGCGCTCCATGTGATCATAGCCTTCCCTTCATTGTTTACCTGCTCACCATCGACATTGTAGCAGTGAGCAGGTGTAATTACAAGCAGTCCCATTCACATCAATGGGGTGGCTCCTTCCTATACATTTGAACAGGAATGAGCTGTCCCATGGAAGTGAGTGGGATGGCTTCTTGTAATTACACCTGCTCACTGTTGCGATGTCAATGGCGAGTAGGAAAACAATGAAAGCAAGTCTGCGCTCGCACAAACAGCTGATCAACGGGGGTCCCGGGTGTGGGACCCACACCAATCTGATATTGATGACCTATCCTAATGATAGGTCATCAATATTAAAATCCCAGAAAACCCCTTTAATTATTGCAAACTTTGACCATACATGTTTAAATCTGTATTACAATACTCAGTATTAAACCACTTTTTTTTTTTTTAAAGCTAACCATACACATCAGATAGCTGCTGACTAAAAGGACAGTTCATTACCCTAATGTCCTAACAGATCATGGGTTCCACATATACAGAAGATCATTCACCAGAATTCTGGTGTAATTTCGGCAAATCAAACCACAGTATATACTTTGCAACACAATTATTAAGTGGTTTAGACACTTTCAGATGTTTTTTGCTACTTTTCCAAAAAGGGATAAGGCTTATCAGAAATGGGCATGGCTTAAAGAGGACCTGTCCCCACAAAATGTAATGCATTCTGACAGCACCATGTTATAGAGCAAGAGGAGCTGAGCAGATTGATATATATTTTTGTGGGAAAAGATTCAGTAAAACCTGTAGTTTATACATTTATATCTCTGCTTTTTCTACCTTCTGTGAAGAGCTATCGGTACAGGGAGGAGGAGTTATCATTGATTGACAGCGTTGTGTATATAAGTGTGCATACAGAGACAACTTCTGTCCTCCCTGCAGATGTAAATGTAAAAATTACAAGTTTTTCTGAATGTATTCCCACAAAAATATATATCAATCTTCTTAGTTTCTCCTGCTCTATACCATGGTGCCTTCGAATTGCACTGTATTTTTTGTGATAGGTCCCCCTTAAGGTCAGACACACATGAGCGAGTTGATTGCGATAAACTTACAGCATACAGTGTGTCAGTGAGAGGTCCTGTTCTGGCCTCCACTTCTCTGAAATCTATAGTTTTACACTGACCGCATTATATCAGTGTAATTCACTAGATTTAAGGACTCTAAGGATTACACAGCATTATAAATCATTATAATGCTGTGCAATCCTGTCAGAGGAGTGGAGGTCAGAATAGGACCTCTCACTGACACACACTGCAAGCTTATCGCATTCAACTCGTTCATGTGTGCCTGACCTAATATGACTCCATGCACCAAACTTTTGGCTATTGTGTTGAAGTGAATGAAGCCAACAAATAGGTGTAGTAAATGTTTACTAGAAAGACTATAGCTTTGTCAGATTTATCATCCACTGTGATTAATCTGGTTCACACTAGCTTACTTTTAGACAATATTAGTAAATGTAGGCCATCGTCTATTCCCATTGAATCAGTGGGTTCAGTTGCCTTTAATTTGAAATTTATATGGTTCCATTCTCTTTTTCCTTTAGATTTACTATAAAATGATAGAAAACTATAATAGGCAACTGAGACCTAGTTAAAATGCTTAATCAGTACATATGAACTATGTAGTAGTAACACACTCTTGGTGAAAGGAATGACCGATAGCAATATATAATAGATGTTATCCAGTGTCTCTTTAATAGTTAACCCATTTACAAGATGATTTTACAATGGATTCATGAAATTAGAAAATTAAAGTGGAGAATATGTCTAATAGTTCAATTGTGTGCTGAAGAATTTTGGCTAGACAGTATCTTTCAAAATCTCATATTTTAATATACCGTACATTAATAGAGACACAGGCACATTAAGGACCCTGAGATTTTCCATTTTTGCGATTTCGTTTTTCACTCCCCGCCTTCCCATAGTCCTAACTTTTTTATTTTCTCCATTCACATGGCGTTATGAGGGCTTATTTTTTGCGGGACAAGTTGTACTTTCTGATGGCACCAATTACGGTTGCATACCATGTATGCATACCATGTATTTATTTTTTTCACTTTTTTTTTACTTTTTTTAAGTCACCTTGGGTGACAATAACTGGCAATCATTAGATTGCCCATTATGTTCATTGATGGCTATATAGCCATCATTGAAGACTTCATTTGCATTATACTAATACAATGCTGTCACCTAGTGGCCTGTATTGGTATAGTCCTAAAATAAGCTCCAAAGCCTGCTTGAGGTTTCAGGCTATTTCATACATATAACAGGTTCCACGATCTCAGTCGGGAAACGCTGTAACCGGAGCAGAAGTGCGCAAATTCCACTTCCAGACTGCGAAAATGCCGTGGTCATATTTGACCACAGCATCTGAAGGGGAAAATGTATGCGATCAGCCTTATGGCTGAACGCATACATGTGCCGCAAGTCTCTATTTAAAATAGCAGAAACCCGGTGGCATTGGCGCTTGCTGCACATCCGAGCGGGCACCATGTTTGGGGACCGGACTTCCGCCGTACATATACGGCGGAGGTCCTTAAGGGGTTAATCCTGTCTAATTTGCAGAAAATGTAGACAGACAGCATGTAAATATGCCAACTTTATCATAGTGGCTGATGCATCTTTAGACTGTCTAGTTTTGTCTATGTCACTTATCATTTGGATAAGTTTATGCAGAAAATATACCCTTGAAAATCCCTCCCAATGCACCTAAATTCTGTCCTAATTCACTGACATTCTGTCTTCACGTTACAAATCTGTCCCTATGCGCCAAAAATTCTGTTCACCAAAAGCTTCAGTTCAGCTGTAAGTTAGTCTAAATGCATCACTTTTATGCGCCAAAATTGTGGATTTCAACTTCATAAATGTGTCTAAAAGGAAGACAGTGACTACTGTATAATGACATGTTTTATTTACATCGCTGACTACTGTATCAATCTGCTACTGTATGGTTCATTCTTTTTTCCCATCACATGCATTGTTTCTAATCATATTGAAAAGACTTAGCAATTTCTTCATATGATTAAGGAATATAATTCCTCATGGCCTCCACAAGCCTGTGTGCATTATCAGTTCATTATTTCTATGATTAGCTCACAGTGTAAAACATGGATGAAGTGCTTATTACATAACAGAGATAAGTGATTATTAATACCTATGCCTTACCTTATAACTACAAATGTGATTATATGTTATCCTAGACCAACCACTGTAATCAAAAACAATTTAAACACCCCTGCTATGAAATCAAGCTGGTCTGAGCAATCTAGCCCACTGTAGATTAAGTGAAATAACAGTAATCATACAAATAATAAGCCTCATTATTAACTAAGATAATCAGATCAGACTGTCCGATTAAACAGCAGATTGGTCCCATATTGAAGTATTGGCCAACTATTTCTTTTAAAACAAACAGTACACATCTCTTTTGAGACCATCTGTTTAAAAAAATATCTCTTTTTTTTTAGACATGATTTCCTAACAAAGATTGTCAGTTACGCCATATGTATTCTCTCTGAGAATAGAATCCTAAAACACCTCCTATCAATACAGGTTGTAGGTGACTATCAAAGAGGGTTCTATGTAGAGCGACCTTTTCAACTGCTTTTTTTGTGGTGAACCCTCACGTCTTAAAAAGAATCATGATGATGATGATATATGATGATGAAAATAATACAGTGAAAATACCATTTGTTTCCAAATGTTGTGCTTCAATTTCAGTGGAAAGGTTTTTCTTCCCTTTAATGACATGCTGTACTGTTATGCTGCCTGGTTGCCACCAGACATTATTATATAGATCACACTGAGAGAGAGTAAGGGGGTCATTTATTAAGACTGTCGTTCTAGACGCTGGTCTAAATAACCCCTATATATGGTGGTGGATCCGCCAAAGTTATGAAGAGGTGCAAGCCTCTACATAACTTTAGCGCATCCAGCACCAGTCTAAATATAAGACAGCTTCCTAGCTGGCTTACATTTATACCATTTTCTATACCTAAAACAGGCGTAGAAAATTATGAATGAGATGGGCTTGCCAGCCCATCCCCTTCCCCGTTCACACCACGACCACTTATTTAGACATAGCATGAATGGGGAAAAGTCGCAGATTGCGTCTCAACTAACAATTTTGCCACAATCTGTGCCTGAATTACGCCGAATAGAGGCATATTTCAGGATAATGAATGACCCCCTAAAATTTTAGAGCCATGTTACTAATTTCATGCAGTAGTTTAAGGCTTTTTAGATGTCATCAGTGCACTATATGGAAACATACACTCTTGTTAAAAGGACTATGACAATATCCATAACTAGAGATGGCCTAGCGGTTCGCCCGGCGGTCATTTCGCGGCAAACTTTGCGAACATATGGCGATGTCCGCCGGCGCCATATTCTTTTGCATTGCGCCGAACTTTGACCCATGACACATCCATCAAGTGGGACAGGACAGCCATTTGAGACCTTTCAGCACATGGAAACACCCCCACCCTATCAAAGAACCCGATCTGGCAGCCATTTTACATTCTCTGTTTTGCAAGTGTAGGGAGAGGTTGCTTTGTGGAGCAGGGACAGGCTGTTAGGGACACCAAACGCTAGCTAATAGGGCCACAAAAATCCTTTTAAGTACTGGTATAGGTGTGCTATCGATAGGTGTGATATACTGAGGGGTGTGATATACTTATAATATACTTTCTAACATATAAAGTATATTATAGTGCATTTGTATTGTGCAGCAGTTGTGTGCGGTTCTGCTGCGATGCCGCAGCTATATAGAGGGACAAACGCTATTGGAACAACTAATTGCAACGGGTGTGATATACCTGTTGCCCCAAAAAAATTGATTAAGGGGTGTGATATACCTTCTTCCACAAGATACTGATTGAGGGCTGCTATATACCTGTTGCCCCAATTAAACAGAATGGTGTGATATAACAGTTGTGGCAAGAAAAATTATTGAGGGGTGTGATATACCTGCTTCCACAAAATACTGATTAAGTGGTTTAATATACCTGCTTCCACAAAATACTGATAGAGGGCTACGATATACCTGCTTCCACAAAATACTGATTAAGGGGTTCGATATACCTGTTTCCACCAAATATTGATTGAGGCCTACGATATACCTGTTTCCACAAAATACTGATTAGGGGTTTGATATACCTGCTTCCACAAAATACTGATTGAGGGCTACGATATACCTGCTTCCACAAAATACTGATTAAGGGGTTCGATATAATCGGCTCCACCAAATATTAAATGGGGGTGCGATATACCTGCTTTTACAAAATATTGAGTAAGGGGTTCGAAATACCTGTTTCCACCAAATATTGATTAAGGCCTACGATATACCTGTTTCCACAAAACACTGATTAAGGGGTTTGATATACTTGCTTCTAGGGTTGTCCCGATACCACTTTTTTAGGACCGAGTACAAGTACCGATACTTTTTTTCAAGTAGTCACCGATACCGAATACCGATACTTTTTTTAAATGTCATGTGACCGTTTTGGGGGATCTGTGGATCTGTGGATGACGCACTGTCATGTGGGGGATCTGTGGATGGCACTGTTATGGGGGACCTGTGGATGGCACTGTTATGGGGGATCTGTGGATGGCACTGTTATGGGGGATCTGTGGATGGCACTGTTATGGGGGATCTGTGGATGGCGCTGTTATGGGGGATCTGTGGATGGCACTGTTATGGGGGATCTGTGGATGGCACTGTTATGGGGGATCTGTGGATGGCACTGTTATGGGGGATCTGTGGATGGCACTGTTATGGGGGATCTGTGGATGGCACTGTTATGGGGATCTGTGGATGGTGCTGTTATGGGGGATCTGTGGATGGCACTGTTATGGGGATCTGTGGATGGCACTGTTATGGGGATCTGTGGATGGCACTGTTATGGGGGATCTGTGGATGGCACTGTTATGGGGGATCTGTGGATGGCACTGTTATGGGGGATCTGTGGATGGCACTGTTATGGGGGATCTGTGGATGGCACTGTTATGGGGATCTGTGGATGGTGCTGTTATGGGGGATCTGTGGATGGCGCTGTTATGGGGATCTGTGGATGGCACTGTTATGGGGATCTGTGGATGGCACTGTTATGGGGGATCTGTGGATGGCACTGTTATGGGGGATCTGTGGATGGCACTGTTATGGGGATTTGTGGATGGCACTGTTATGGGGATCTGTGGATGGTACTGCTATGGGGTGGGATATCTGTGGATGGCATTGTTATGGGGTGGGGGGATCTGAGGATGGCATTGTTATTTGGTGGGGGATCTGTGGATGGTGCTGTTATAGGGGATCTGTGGATGGAACTGTTATGGGGAGGATCTGTGGATGACACTGCTATATGTCATCCACAGATCCCCCTCATAACAGTGTCCCCCAATACACCGGGCCCCGCCGCTCACCGAAGTATTTATAAACGTGAATCCTTATCCTGTTATTAAGTTGAACTAACGCTGCCCTCTCCCATGTTCCCCTGTATCCCCCTGTATCCCCACAGCACTTACTTAAGCTTCCATAGCAGGCAGAGCGGACGGTACCAGTAACGTCACTCACTGACGTCGCGCGTCTGCTCCGCCTGCTTCATTCATAAAGTGGGCGGAGCAGGCGCTCTACGTCAGTGAGTGACGTTACTGCTGCCGTCTGCTCTGCCTGCTATTGAAGCTTACAGGGGGATACAGGGGAACATGGGAACATGGGAGAGGGCAGCGTTAGTTCAACTTAATAACAGGATAAGGATTCACGTTTATAAATACTTTGGTGAGCGGCGGGGCCCGGTGTAAGAGTACAGTGACTGCACCGGGCCCCGCCCCTAGTTACGGACTCCAGCCCCTCCTCTCTCCCGATGCTGCATCTTTGCCGGGCCGCAAAAATATTCATTGCGGGCCGCATGACACCCATGCAGTAAGTAATACCCAGTCACATACCAGCAATAATTATCGTTGCCGGCTCTCTCCACCCCTTCTCAGCTGCCGTTCACTGCCCCCTCTATGCACCGCTCACCAGCCCGCTTGATGTAAAAAAAAAAAGTATTCTATTTATGTATCGGGGCGGGGTATCGGCGGCTGAGTACCGCCGAGAAAACTCGGAATCGGTCCCGATACCGATACTAGTATCGGTATCGGGACAACCCTACTTGCTTCCACAAAATACTGATTGAGGGCTGCAATATACCTGCTTCCACAAAATACTGATTAAGGGGTTTGATATACCTGCTTCCACAAAATACTGATTAGGGGTTCGTTATACCTGTTTCCACCAAATATTGATTGAGGCTTACGATATACCTGCTTCCACAAAATACTGATTGAGGGCTCCGATATACCTGCTTTCACAAAATATTGATTAAGGGGTTCGATATACCTGTTTCCTACAAATATTGATTGAGGGCTATGATATAACTGCTTCCCAAAATACTGATTAAGGGGTTTGATATACCTGCTTCCAAAAAATACTGATTAAGGGGTTTGATATACCTGCTTTTACAAAATATTGATTAAGGGCTGCAATATATCTGCTTCCACAAAATATTGATTAAGGCTGCCAAAAATTACAAGGAACTGGGACTCCAATACCCCCTTTATTACATATAAAGGAGGGTATCATACACATTTGAAAAAATATGATTGATGGCCTGTAGGTGAGCTGACCCTGCAAAACATTTTATGCGAGGGCCTGCAGGTGAGCTGACCTTATAAAACATTATATGGGAGGGCCTGCAGGTGAGCTAACCATGTAAAAGATTGTAGGTGTGGGCCTATAGGTGAGCTAACCCTGTAAAACACTATATGCGAGGGCCTGCAGGTGAGCTAACCCTGTAAAACATTATATGCAAGGGACTATAGGTGAGCTAACCTTGTAAAAGATTGTAGGTGAGGGCCTGCTGGTGAGCTAACCCTATAAAAAATTATATGCAAGGGTCTGCAGGTGAGCTGACCCTGTAAAAGATTGTAGGTGAGGGCCTGCTGGTGAGCTGACCCTGTAAAAGATTGTAGGTGAGGGCCCGCTGGTGAGCTGACCCTGTAAAACATTATATGCAAGGGCCTCCAGGTGAGCTAATCCTTTAAAACATAATATGCAAGGACCTACAGGTGATCTGACCTTATAAAACATTATGTGCGAGGGCCTGCAGGTGAGCAGACCCTTTAAAAGATTTTAGGTGAGGGCCTGCAGGTGAGCTGACCCTGTAAAACATTATATGCGAGGGCCTGTAGGTCAGCTGACCTTGTAAAACATTATATGCGAGGGCATTATATGTGAAAAATAAGCTTGTTGATATGATGGAAGAGGAGGAGGAGAAGCAGAAAAGGAAGATTCAACCATATACCCATTTTTTTTTTTGGTGGAAGGGGTTCATGGGAATATAGTGTATTCAGTACATTATAAACAACACATTTAAAGTGCCTTTATGTTCATCAGCTTTCCTCTGGTGGAGTCAAGAATTCTGGGTCAGCATTTTCAGTTGACAGGCGGGTACGCTTATCAGTTATAATGCCAACAGCAGCACTAAATACCCGCTCAGACAAAATGCTGGCAGCAGGGAAGGCCAGCACCTCCATGGCGTAGAGCGTCAGTTCGTGCCACGTGTCCAGCTTGGACACCCAGTAGTTGTAAGGCACTGAGGGATCATTTAGGTCTGCTATGTACTCCTTTAACTTCTTCCAAAATTGTTCCCTCCTTGTGACAGGAGACTGCGCATCAGGGTGAGGGTGCTGGCGGGGTGTCATGAAACTGTCCCAGGCCTTGGAGAGTGTTGCCCTGCCTCTGATAGAACTGCTGTGTCTTCCCCTTTGCTCCCCTCCTTGGTTGCCCAAGAAACTACTGACTCTGCCGCCAGCGTTGCCAGCTGGAAATTTTTGGAGCAATTTTCCAACAAGTACCAACTGGTATTGCACCAGAGGAATGAGAGATGAGAAGTTCTCTTTGTAGCAGGGGTCGAGAAGGGTGAACAACCAGTAATCCATGTTGTCTAAAATGCGTATAACGTCCGGGTCACAGAAATGGTAGCCTAACATGAAGTCAGCTATGTGTGACAGAGAACCAACAGGCAATAATTTGCTGTCGTCATCAGAAGGATGACTCTTAATCTCCTCATCCTATTCCTCCTCTTCTGCTCACCCACGCAGAACAGATGGAATTAAACTTCCATGGGTACTACCCTCAGTAGTGGAGGCAACCGTCTCCTGCTCTCCTCCTCTTCATCGTCCAATTTGCGCTGAGAAGACGAACTGAGGGTGGTCTGGCTATCACCCTGTGTAATGTCTTCCCCCATTTCCACCTCTTCCACATGCAAAGCTTCAATTGTGAACAGGGAGCTTTTGAGTAGACACAGAAGTGGGATGGTTACGCTGATAATAGCGTTATTGCCGCACATTATCTGTGTTAATTCCCCAAAGTTTCTTAAAACCTTGCAGAGGTCAGACAGCCATGCCCACTCCTCGCTTGTAAATAGCGGAAGCTGACTGGAAAGGCGACGACCATATTGCAGCTGGTATTCCACTATTGCCCTCCGCTGCTCACAAAGCCTGGCTAACATGTGGAACGTTGAGTTCCAGCGCGTGCTCATGTTGCACAACAGCCGGTGAGCTGGCAATTTCAAGCGCTGCTGCAGCGTTGACAGACCGGCTTAAGCTGTCGATGACGGAAATGTGCACACACGCGGCGCACCTTCACCAGTAGCTCAGGCAAATTGGGGTAGGTTTTGAGAAACTGATGAACCACTAAGTTGAACACGTGAGCTAGGCATGGTATGTGTGTGAGCTTGCCGAGCTCCAAAGCCGCCACCAAGTTAGGGCCATTATCAGACACAACCATGCCTGGTTGTAGGTTGAGTGTCGAGAGCCACAGCTCAGTCTGGTCTCTTATCCCCTGCCACAGCTCTGCGGCAGTGTGCTGTTTGTCCCCTAAGCATATCAGCTTTAGCACAGCCTGTTGCCGCTTCCCCACTGCAGTTCTACACTGCTTCCAGGTACCGACTGACGGCTGACTGGTGCTGCACGTGGATAATTTGGAGGTGGAAGTGGAGGAGGAGGCGGAGGAGGAGAAAAGGGGGTTGGAGCCACTAACGTAGGTGTTGGCGGAGACCCTAATCGACGTAAGGCCCACAATCTTTCGCGTCGGTAGCACCTGTGCCATCCCAGGGTACAACTCGCTCACAGCCTCCACAACGTTCACCCAGTGTGCCGTCATTGAAATGTAGCATCCCTGGCCGAATGCACTTGTCCATGTGTCCGTAGTTAAGTGGACCTTCCATGTAATTGCGTCGGTCAAGGCACGGGTGATGTTACGGGACACATGTTGGTGTAAGGCAGGCACGGGACACCTTGAAAAATAGTGGCGGCTGGGGACTGCATAACGCTGGTCGGCCACCGACATCAGGATGCGGAAGGCCTCAGTGTCCATAAGCCTAAATGGCAATATTTCCAGGGCCAGTAATTTGTAAAGCTGCACATTTAGTCCTATGGCCTGTGGGTGGGTGGGTGTTTGGGTATTTGCTCTTGCGTTCAAAGGCCTGGGGTAAGGACATTTGGATGCTGTGCTGGGACACGGAAGTGGATGTGGTTGCTGACCGTGCTTGCGAAGGTCCAGGTGCAGGGCGGGAGGCATCAGGGCCTGCACCTTCGACAGGCGATTGGCCAGCACGTAACACAGGGGAAGAGGAGGCAGTTGTGTGACCCGCAGACACAGATTGTGGATCCAGGCGTTTGTCCCACTTATTACGGTGCTTGGATGCCATGTGGCAGATCATGCTGGTGGTAGTGAGGTTGCTAGTGTTCACGCCCTGGCTCATTTTGGTACAGCACAGGTTACAAACTATTATTCTTTTGTCGTCCCTTGGCAAGGGAGATTTCTGCAAGGGGGTGCTCCATGGAACAGCCTTTTTGGTGTGGCCCGCCTTCTCACTTTTGCCACCCCACTGCCTATTCCAGCCTGTTGCGGTGCAGCAGATTCCTCCCCCTCTGTACTGCTGTCCTTGCTCGGCTTTCCACCTTCCCAGGTTGGGTCAGTGACTTCATCGTCCACCACCTCCTCTTCTACTTCCTTACTCTGCTCATCATCCTGACTTGTTGACCTAACCCCACTACCTTAGTGATTGACAACTGTGTCTTATCCTCTATAGCAACCTCTTGAGACAGTAATTGCCGTTGACTTATTGGCAACTGTGTCTCATCATCATCCATCTCATTAAACAGTAATTGCCGTTCCCCACCGTCATCTTCTTGTGACTGTGGATGCTCAAGAGTTTGGGAATCAGGGCACAAGATCTGTCCCTCTTCAAGAGGGCTTGGCGAGAGGGCCAAATCAAGGAATGGCTCTGAAAAGAGCTCCTCGGAATATCCGAGTATGGGTTCACTTGTTTGCCCAGACTCTCCATGGTGGGGGTAAGGAGGATCAGGGTGAGGATTGTGTTGAGCAGACTCTTGGCTACTGAGACTGAACTTGACAGTGCTTAACCGACTGGAAGCAATATCTGCTGCAATCCAACCGACCACCTGGTCGCAGTGGTCTGACTTCAAGAGTGGTGTCCTGCGCTGCCCTGCAAACTAGGACATGAAGCTAGGTATCGTGGATGGTTGTTTTTCTTGTGCTCTGGCAGCAGGCACAGTTTTAATGCACCCAGGGCCACAGCCTCTGCGTACACCATCAGCATCATGGCCACTTCCCCTTCCCTTACTGCTTGCCTTCTTTATATTAAATGTTATATATGCTTGAAAGTTTGTCACACGTACAGTAGCATAGGATTTGGAAGTGTATGAGCAAACAATTTTAAAAAGGTATTTGGGATGTGGAAACGTCACACAGGAGATATCCCGCAGATAATGTCAATGCAGTCACAAGCAGCTAATAATAAATCACAGGGAAAGTCACAGGTATTTGGGATAAGGAAACGTTATACAGGAGAGGTACCACCAGTAATGTCACTGTGTGCAGCGTCTATGGAAAAAGTACACTAGATGTCACTGATATTTTTTGGATGCGCACACGTTACACTGGAGATGTGGCACTGGTAATGTCACTGTCATAAGTGGACACCATCTATTGAAAAAGTACACTGTATGTCACAGATAAATTTCTTAAGCGCACACATTACACTGCAGATGTGGCACTGGTAATATCACTGTCAGAAACGGACACTGTCTATTGAAAAATTCCACTGTATGTCACATACATTTTTTAAACGCACACGTTACACTACAGATGTTGCACTGCTAATGTCACTGTCAGAAGCGGACACCATCTATTGAAAAAGTACACTAAATGTCACAGATACATTTTTTAAGCGCAGACGTTAAACTGCAGATGTGGCACTGGTAATGTCGCTGTCAGAGGTGGACACCGTCTATTGAAAAAGTACACTGTATGTCACAGATAAAAATTTTAAGCACACACGTTACACTGCAGATGTGGCACTGGTAATGTCACTGTCAGAAGCGCACACCATCTATTGAAATAGTACACTATACGGTATGTCACAGATACAATTTTAAGAGCAGACGTTACACTGCAGATGTGGCACTGGCAATGTCACTGTCAGAGGCGGACACCATCTATTGAAAAAGTACACTATATGTCACAGATCAAATTTTTAAGCGCACACGTTACACTGCAGATGTGGCACTGGCAATGTCACTGTCAGAGGTGGACACCGTCTATTGAAAAAGTACACGGTATGTCACAGATAAATTTTTTAAGCACACACGTTACACTGCAGATGTGGCGCTGGTAATGTCACTGTCAGAAGCTGACACCGTCTATTGAAAATGTACACTGAATGTCACAGATAAATTTTTTAAGCACACACGTTACACTGCAGAGGTGGCACTGATAATGTCAATGTCAAAAGTGGACACCGTCTATTTTAAAAATTACACTGTATGTCACAGATACATTTTTTAAGCACACACGTTACACTGCAGATGTGGCACTGGTAATGTCACTGTCAGAAGCGGACACCGTCTATTGAAAAAGTACACTCTATGTCACCGAATAAATTTTTTAAGAACACACGTTACACTGCAGATGTGGTACTGGTAATGTCACTGTCCGCAGCAGACACCATCTACAGAAAAAGTACACTGGATGTCACAGATATTTTTGGGATGCGCACACTTTACACAGGAGATTTGGCGCAGTTAATGTCACTGTCCGCAGCGGACACCGTCTACGGAAAAAGTACACTGGATGACACCGATTTTTTTGGGATGCGCACACTTTACATTAGAGATATGGCACAGGTAATGTCACTGTCTGCAGAGGACACCGTCTATGGAAAAAGTACACTGTATGTCACAGATATTTTTTGGATGCGCACACTTTACACTGGGGATGTGGTGCAGCTAATCTCACTGTCCGCAGCGGACACCGTCTACGGAAAAAGTACACTGGATGTCACAGATATTTTTTGGATGCGCACACTTTACACTTTACACTGGAGATGTGGCACAACTAATGTCACTGTCCGCAGCAGACACCGTCACTGATATATTTTTTACGCACACACGTTACACTGCAGATGTGGCACTGGTTATGTCATTTTCAGAAGCGGACACCGTCTATTGAAAAAGTACACTGTATGTCACAGATATTTTTTGGATGCGCACACTTTACATAGGAGATGTGGCGCAGCTAATGTCGCTGTCTGCAGCGGTCTAACTATTTCACGCTATTTAGCGCAGGATGCGCTAAAAATAGATATTGCTGCCACACACAATAGTACTTAAAAGGACTTTTGGGTCTGTAAAGTTTTAGCTATTTAGCGCAGTCTGCGCTAAAAATAGATATTGTTGCTACCACACACAATAGTCCTTAAAAGGACTTTTGGGTCTGTATAATTTTAGCAATTTAGCGCAGATTGCACCAAAAATATATATTGCTGCTGCCACACACAATAGTCCTTAAAAGGACTTTTGGGTCTCTGAAAAGTTTTTCTAATAAAAATATTTTTATATCACTCCCTACACTGTCTATCCCTTCCTCAGCACAGCTCTCCCTAAGACTGATCCGAACACACGTCTTTGGGTGCTATATAGCATCCGATGACGCGTTCCGTCCAGCCAATCACTGTAATGCCAGTAACCAACATGGCTATGGCATTACAGTAAGGGCAGTACTTCCCATTTATTGGCTAAGAAACGTGCGAGGAGAAGACTTGAGCATTGCGCTCGAGCATATGCGGTATTCGGCCGAATACCGCCATGAGCCAAGCATCGAGATGCTCCAGCCGAACTGGTGTTCGTCAGAGCATGTTCGATCAACACTACTCAGGATGCAACTATACTCAACATACAATGTCTAAGATCCAGCCAATCGACATGGTCATTCTCTGGTAAATCACTTATATTAGTTGTCTAATAGCAACCTTTTACAGTATAGTGTGGTATAATACTACATGTTCTGCACTGCTTCATGTCTGTGCCAGGATAAGTGACTCCTCTGGATAACAGGGCTGCTTATTTTTATTTTTCTGGTACACTGTGTGCTATACAGGACCCTAAAGAAGCTCCTGTCCTCATCACAGGAATGATTTACAGCTTCCAGCAGCTATTCCTGACTAATAAGTGTAAGGACTTGCTTTATCTGTCTTAGTTATCTGCTTATTTATCTTAAATTTTCCTTTTCTTATCTTGGAGTGATATTTTGTGGCTTTTGATGGAATTAATGGTTTTACATAGAGCTGTGTTACAATGGTCCTAAACATACATGATCATTCTGGAACTAATTAATAATATAACTTGAGGGATCACTGGTATATTTTGATGTCCTTTTAGCAAGACTGTGTTTCCATATTTTGCAGTCATGAGGTCTAACAAACCTGAAGCTGCTGCATGCAATTAGTACTATAACGCTATCATTTTGGTTTGTATCTGTGTTACAAAATAAGATTTTGGATGTATAGTTTACTACAGTGGTAAATGTAGGTAATTTACAAAACTTTACCCTCTATTTTAGAATGTAAGCTAACACCCCCCCCCCCCCCGTGTTAATATTTTGCTAATTAGTCTACTGATATGTACTGCTAAAGGAGTTATCCGACTATTTGTAACTGATGACCTATCCTCTGGATAGGTCATCAGCATCTGATCAGTCAGGTTTCGGATCTCCACCAATCAGCTTTTAGAGAAAGCCCTGGCTTTCCTATGAGCTCTAGGGCCTTCTCACTGCTTCGTTAGGCCAATGAAGTCATGACTAGGCTTGAGCGAATCGGGCTTAGGATCAGAGATCCGAAGTCTATTCATTCAAACACTGGTTTTAATGCTGTCTGAGACCTGTCTCCGTAAAGCATTAAACTTAATTGCCTCCATGTAGGCAAACTTTGTTTACCCAGAAGTCACTCGGTATTCATTTCTAAATCTTTAAAAACATTTCAAATTAGGAATCCGAAGTCGGGTTTGGTACTTCGCTAGGGTTACCCGGACTGTATGCTTCTCAATTTAGATTTTCATTTTGGTTAATTGATTGAGGAAGAAGAATACAATGACTTTCTGACAAATTACCTGAAAAAGAAAACTCTCAATCCTTGGCATCTGCTGGACACTGATAACTAAACCTTCTACTATTTTCAAAGCCACAGACTATGTCTTCAACAGATGGATCAAAGCTGACATCCGATTCTTTTAGGAATGGTTTCTGTAGGAGGAAAACACACATTATTATTGCTTTTTATTTTGCAAGGGAACAATAGTTACAGTATTTAAATGTCATATTCAAACTTTTATTGCTTTTGTGCAGAGAAGCTTTTCACATTCCATAGAAACAGACAAAGCAAAGAGTTAGAGCATAATGCTACCATACATACAAAAAAATTAACAATTCAAATACAATTAACTGTCTATAAAAAAAATACTGGAGTTTCCTCAAATGCAAGTGTTCTTTAAAGCAAAAAATGTTCAAACTTTACAATTCCCTACTATATGAGGCATAAAAAAGTTTAGACATCTTTTCAAACAATTTTTTTGCCTATATAGTGCAGCAAATGCTATTATTAAACGGGTATTTCCATATAAAGTGTTTTTTTAACGCAATATTATCTATAGAAAAGTTTTTTTTAAGAATTTGTGGCTGTTTTTATTGTAACAGTAATATGCCAAATTATTGTCTTTCTGTAGCAATCAACACAAATGATAAGACCATCTATATATTTAAGGAACCCATTGTCAGTTTAATGCTGCTGTGAGGGGAAGTAAATATCTGAATTGTAATCCTTATTATAATAGTAGATATAGAATATGGCTAATATTATTACAACACTATTCTTTTTTAAAGGGCTACATAAATATCCCAACAGAAGAACACTGAATTCATTAGTGCATTATACATCACACTGCACTTTATCTATCCTTTACTTAGAAAATGTGTCCTTTACTCATAAAAGTTCCTTGATGCATATTTCAAAGTCTCAGGGTATTTCTATGTGATGTCGCTTCACACTGCTTTACTCTAGTGATAGTTTTCTCTCTGTCAGCTCTTACAAGTGGGGGACAGGGGAGAGCAGTGTGAAGGAGCATCTCAAGTAAATAAACTAAAAATTCCACACAAAACACTCATAGATAGCATAGTAAGTGTGAGTCAGGAGAGTTATTGTATGGACTAAGGGTGGTCTACTTGAGCTACGGATCTAAAATCTGAAGTCAAATCTTTCCCTAACTTGGTTTTAATGCTGTATGGAGGCCTGTCTCCATATAGCATTAAAATGTATGTGCTATGGCGAGGCAAAATTTGTTAAGACTTCGGTGAATAACTTTGGGCTTCAATTCTAAACTTTAAAAAACATTTTAAAACAAGAATCAGAAGTTGGCTTCGGTACACAGGTACCAGCAGGTTTTTAAAGTTGTAGAATCGAAGCCCGAAGTTCTTCACAAAAGTCTTGCACAAATTCAGACTTAATGAATGTTGTAGCATATACAATTTAATGCTGTATGGAGATAGGACTCCGTATAACATTAAATCGAAGTTGGGGAACAAATCGACTTCGGGTCTGAAATAAGAAGCTTGATTCACTCACCCCCATTCAGGGTCCTGTGGTAGAAATTATATTTTCAGCAGTACTCTATACATTAGACTAGAGAGTATACAGAGGAATAAGGACTTTGTGGACTTTGTTGAGGATGGGTTTAATAGCTGTCTAAAAAGGATTTGATGGATGCTGATATAATCTAGTAGTTCGCAGAGAGCAAACCATGCAAGTAGACAAGACTGACATGGTGTCTACTTGGGAGAGCAAACTCTGGATTGGTGGTCAACACTGGGTTCACATGATTTAGCTGCCCACAATAAAAGGATTAAAATATATACGGATGTAACTGAGCTGGAATGAAACAGATTATATTGATAGAATATTCTTGTTGAGTTATCATCACATATCCCCCCAAAAAATTGGTACAGTGCTGTTTTATAAGTTAAAAATCTTTCTGCTTAAATCCATCATCGGGGTAGGGGAGCTTCTTATATACCAATTTATAAAGTGAACATTGAGTTCAATGGGGGCTATACAAATATGTATTCATTGAGCACTCCGTGGTGACAACTGTGTTCAGTCAAAACAAATGAATTTTACTCTCTAGCTATGTGAAGGTTAGCAGTGTATTGGGAGCTTTGTATGCTTTGTAACAGAAAAACAGCACTCCTAGCTTTCCATATTTTATTAAATGAGTCAACACATCATTTTTATACTTTTCTATGGTGCCTAATGATTTATGATTATGACCTTCAGGGTTTTTTTTTGCTCCTTCCTCTTTTGCCTTCCTATATCATTTGTTAGCTGAACAACTATCATAACACTTATTAACACTGAATCAAATCTAAAACTTGTCATTAATAAGCAGTTAATTGCCCCAACTGGCCACAAAAAATGTTGTCCTTACAATGTCAAAGTCATTAATATGTCCATTGAAGAAAAGTCAATATGTTTCTAAGAAGGCTGCAAGACTTTATACCTAGCCAATTGAACCACTCATTAAGATTCAAAAAGAAAAGTGCATTTTAATGGATAATTTTTTTTCTTTAATTTGTGCTTTTTATAAAGTGGAAGTCTAAGGATCGCCTAAAGTATGAGGCTTAACTTAATATTTTTGACTTTAGCTAGACAAAAAGCTCAATAATTGACAAGTGAAAAGTGAATTCTACAACTCACAGAAATGCTAATTAAAGAAATGCTAAATTAAGGAAAACTCAACATGTCCTAAAAACTAGCAATATAGAAATAAAAAATGTCAAAACTATGGAAATGTATTAGCAACCCAAAAGAACTTTAAAAACAGGAAAATGTCATAAGGTAAACTGCATGTGTGTAAAAAGCATGTATAGAGGCAAGTGGAGTGATAATACAATCCTATGCATAACTCCGAAGGTGAACTTGCGTATAGTAAGAAAACATTTTTTTTGGATTGTTATAGAAAGGTTAAATAGCATTGACCATTTAAAATCCAAATTGTGGATGGACTACAAAGCAAATGAGGGAAGGCACAAAAAAAAGTAATATTTACGAATAAAAGATAAAGATCATTGTTAGTTCAGAAGTAAATACAATAAAAAAAGATCAATGGCAAATATTGAATTCATATCTGCAAAGCAACTCAATATGTTTACAGCATAATTGTAAGGATTGAATATTCCCTTAGAAAGTATGAGGGAACATTGTCATATTGAGACACGATTAACCTGGCTCAGCATTTTAATCTGTCAATAAACCATTTAAATAGCACTTTAAATATAGCAAAATGTTTTATTACTTAACATATTTATGTGTATATAGCTTCCATAAATTTCACAATTAGACTGAAAGATTATAAATGATAGTCAGCAGGTGAATAAAAACTAAGTAAAAAAGATGATTTGTATGAAGTTGTTTATTACAAAGAGTAAAGAAGACTAAAAATTCAGGACATTATAGCCAAATATTCTATAAAGCTGTTAGAAAATGTGGGATGATAGTTTTCTGAGGAAGGGAATAAAGGTATACCATACATGGCATAAGGAAATGCCAACCTATCAGGGTGCCTTCACACATGGTAGATTTTGCCACAGAAATTATGATTGCCACCAAAACATCCCCATTAAGGAGAATGGTACTGATTTTCAGTAATAGCAATTTCTGTAACAGTATTCTACCTATATGTTAAAAGGGAAAGACATACAGGAATTAGAGTTAAAGAAAGATATATTGTATTGAGTTTACTGTATTCCCAGACACAATTTAGTCTATGTTCACTTTGACCTGATAGAATTAAGAGTAATTTATCTATTTACTGCAGATAACACCATTTTATTAAGTGGTTATGCAAGATATGAAAAATGGACTTGCTTTGAAACAGTACCACACTTGCCTAAGGGCTATGTCTGGTACTGAAGCCTATGGACAAGTATGAAGCTGATTTTGGGAATAACCCTGGATAACCCTTTTAAAGGTTAGGCTTATTTCAATATTACTTGCCATTCATACACACAGTTAGAGAGCTTATGTCAAAACAATTAACAACCTGACAGTATACACCTCTGACAATTATGGAAGATGTAGTCAAACACATCAGTACATTCCAAAAACATAAATGTAGTCCATATACTCAGTTAACAAATATGTTTTGATACATAATGTAGAATAAATTTCCATGTCTTCTAGTGTTAATGACATATATTGTTAGGGTCACACAAGCAGATATGTATGTGCCCATATTGATGTTCTTGTAGAAAAGATGTGGAATTAGATTTTTTTTTTCATGCTAGAAATTATACCATATATAATAAACAAACAAATGTGTTTGTCAAATATTTACATGTGTTATGGTGTATTTTTCCTGTTCATTTTACACAAGGATACTTCATTGCCATCTGTATTTACGGTTCTGCAAATGGGCTTGATTTCTAGCACAGATTTAGTGCCAGGATTTTGCTAAGAATGACAGAAGTTAGTGTTGCATAACACTGTCAACATACATATTTATGCTTTGTGTGAAAATGACTATTTGTAATTCAAACCATCAAAGGGATTTTAGCAGACTAAGTGCCATTATTAGATGAAAACAAAGAGCACTCTCACATCTTTTACAAGTCAGCCATATACCTTGTGCCCAACATGTACAAGAAGAAATAAATGCAGATTATCATTAAACTGTCATTGTAAGCCATTGTCAAAATAGCACTTTTAGCTAATGCTGGACTGAATAATCGAAAAAGTAACACACTGTCTTGCTTGGTTTTTGCATTGGGACAGAAGGATACATGATATGTAAAAGAAATCTAGAGTAAGAGGGAGGAAAGACAGAGAGATTAGGAATGAAAGACAAATGGATATAGGGAGTGGGTATGGAGTGACAATAAGGAGGGGAGATAGAGAACAGACAAAAAGTAAGGGATATAGAAATAGAAGAATAAAGTGAGAGGGAGGTAGCAAGAGAGACAGAGGTGAGAGATTTTTTCAAACATAGTCACTTTAAAAATTATATACTTTAAATATTTCGCTAAGGTTCATATGAAACGTAATGTAGATTAAACATACCATAAATAAGACAATAAGATGAGGTTTTACTGGGTACCGAAGACCGTCAGGTGGATAATTTCCTTCATAGTGATTCCCTTCACAGTAGTTTTCAATCATTTCCACTAGGTCAGTTAGAGAGGTCTCCACGATATGTCTTTGAAGATTGGACATTAGGGTTGCCAAGCAGCAAAATAAATGATCCATTTTCTTTCGCCGTAAACCCTAGCAGAAATATAATACATGATTGAAAATCACTGCTTTGCTTTCACACGACCTTCAAGATCAATAAAAATATATATAATATATAGACTTAAGCCTCATATTTGCCAAAAGAAAACCATGGAAAAAAGAGTTAGCAAATGCTTAAGAAACACAACAAATGCTACATAGCTTTTATATGGAAATATTTACAATGTGAAAAGCTGAGACCATAGTGGTTCATCTGAGAATTGAATAACTATAGCACAAAGAAAAATATTAAAATTACATCTAGTTTCATACCACCCTCAAACATTAGAGTGATTGGAAACATTAGAAAATTGTTGCTGAGCACAGGCTGCAGATGCATACAACTGTATGGTATTTAGTCTATGGATTTCCAATGACAAAAATGTACTTTGTGCTGTTTTTATTTTTATTTTTTCGTTCAGTTACAGTAGTTATAGAATGTCTATACACCTTTGTTAAAATGTCAGGGATTGTCATGTAAAAAAATCTGACCTAGAGCAGTTACAGTTATTTTAAATTTATTTTCTCCTTCAATATGACTTATAATCTGTACAATTCATTTAAAAAAAAACCTAAAATCATTTAGAGGGAGGAAATAAAAACAATACTAAAATATTGATGTAGCCAAGCTAATATTGATGGTAAACGCGTTAATTAAACAATGGCAAGAAAAATGTTAATTGACCTTTTCAATGGGTCATGTGTTATCATCACATGAGTCAATTTTAACTTGGCTACATCTGTAATGTGGTTGCATAAATGTGAACACCCTCTTATAATTGGGTGTGTGGTTGTGTTCAGAATTAGCCAATCACTTTTAAACTCATGTTAAATAGCAGTCAATACAAAGCTGCCACCATTTAAAGTGATTCTGATTAAGCCTATATAAAGTTCAGCTGTTTTAGTCAAATTTTCCTGACATTTTCTTAGTTGCATTTTACAGCAAAAGCCACGGTACGTAAACAGCTTGCAACACATTAAAGGAATCTCATTATTGAAAGGTATCAGTCAGGAGAATGGTACAAAAACATTTCCAAGGCATTAGATATACCATGGAGCACATCATCAAGAAGTGGATAAAATTTGGCGCAACAGTGACATTATCATGAACTGGATATCCCTCAAAAATTGGCCCAGGAAGCTGCCAAGAGGCCTATAGCAACATTAAAGGAGATGCAAGAATTTCTGACAAGTACTGATTGTGTACTGTACATAAATAACAACAATATGACAGATTTGGATGTGCCATGTTGATAGACTCCTATCCAAAAAGACTAAAGTGGTCAATTATTATTGGAAGTACACCACTTTTTGGTGTGCTTTTGTCACCGATTTGAGGCATTTGAGGCCAAATCTGAGATTTTTCAATGTTTACACTACTTTCCTGAGGTGGCGTAAAAAGAAGGCGTGGCTTGAGTGAGGAAGAGGGCGGGTCACCCTGTCCATCTCGTTTACCATTTTCTACGCCAGCTTATGGCATGGAAAATGGTCTTAAACCATGATGCCAGCAATGGAGCTGAGGTAGTTTCAACCATGCTGTATGGCCAGCGTGGTCCCACTGTGCCAAAGTTATGTAGAGGGCTGTGCTTCTTCATAACTTTGGTCTATCCACCATCAATGGAGGGGTATAAATCGCCGGTCTTAATAAATGACCTAATAAATGTTGTCATAAATTCAAAGGGTACTTCAATAAAGTAATCGTTTAAGAGTGTGCAACCACCTTATTTTATTTTTTTATTTTTCTTCCACTCTAAAAGGTTTAATTTTTTTCGAATGAATTGCACAGATTATAGGTGACATTAAAGATGGACAATATTCTGAAATAATTTCTCGCTTTGATTTTTTTTACATGACAAAAACCTGACATTATAACAGTGGTGTGTAGACTTTTTATATGCAGTGTACATTGAAAAACCTACTTTTTATTTCAGCTAAGACAAAAGTATACCAATATATACAAGTCAAACATATGCTGAAAGGGCACTCCTTAACATACTGTATGTCTGACTAAGATAAGTTGATGTTCACTTTAGGGGTATTCATCTGAAATATTTATTTTGAAACAGGATTCAGGAGTACCAGCTTAGGTCATACACAAATCTCCAGCTTATCAATGCCCATAGAATATAAATAAAAATCACAGAGTGGGAAATAAATTAGTAGTTATTTGTGTATATGTGATAAGCTATCTCTGGATATGAAATACAGGTGAAAATATATAGGAAATAATAACTCATGGGCAGCTTAAAAATGGGCCATGCAAGGAGAAGATGTGGCAAATTTATTGCAGTGGCTTCTATTCTATGATAGCTTTGGTGCATCTTGCTAGACATCACTACTAGCCATACATAAATGCATTTTGCTCTGCTATCAGTGCAAAAGTCATAACAAAGTGTCGGCTAGACTTAAGGTGCACAAGTATTTCAAACTACAGCAATAGTTGACAGTAGTGTTGAGTGAATCGAAGTTGTAACAAATCAAATTTTCCTGAAACGGAGAGGCCATCGCAGTCATCTTGATTGAAGAAATCGGACAAAATCTTGCACACAGTGACGGGGTACATCACCATGTCAGTGCACTGGCCAGGATGGTGTCACCACGCCTGGTCCACATGTTGACTTGGTGACGTCATCACGTGCAACATTTTCCGTGGTTTCTTCAATCAAGATGGCCGTGACAGCCTCTCTGCAAGCAAATAGATGAGATGAGTACATATTTTTAGGTACCCCTGATTAACCCCTCAAAGACCTCAATGTTACTGTCAGATGCCGCTTTCAGCATTGAACGTGGCATCTGTGGGGTACACCATTCCCTGTTATTGCGCCCGCTACATACAATGGAATGCAATTTGTGACAAAGTAATTTGTAACAAATCAAATTTCTTTGTGAAATTAGTTGACGGGTTTTATAGGACACTTGTACACATTACATTATAAGCAGGCTCATAATCATGTTTTCTTTTTAGATTGTTTTAGGGTCTCTATGAGACTCCATGTACAGTGGAGTCAGTAAGTGGACTCAATATCCCTAATGGATAGTGACAAGATAAATGTATTTTTAAAAGATTCTGTTCAACCATAAAGGACACTCATGTGAGACCCCTTTGCCACTGAGAAGCACCTAGAGGACTCACGTGGACTCATTTGAGTGTGTTGCAGGAAATCTTATGTTTTTGATTGATTGAAAATGTTGTTTAGTAGATGGTAAGGTCACAGGAATATTGCACAGGAACCATATTGAGCACCATTAGGTGACAGATGCTTGGTGGCAAAATGGCAACTGCCAATACAGATAATAGAGTGTACTTTACGATTGACTACTTAAAAAATATACTGTAACATTTATTGTATAGAAGTAATATACTTAAAACATTTCTGTAGGCTGATCTTTTCTATGAGATATCTTGACTAGAGTAAAGGAGATTTCCATTAACGCCTCCATTTGGCATCTATATTTGGACAATATTTATTTTTGCAGAAGTATCTTGGCCACATAAGTGCACATCTCTTATTTACACTTATTTACCATCTTAATAATTGAATTGCCACCTTGAAGTGTTTACTAGTGATAAGCGACAGGGGCAATATTCAAATTTGTTATATTTTGCGAATATTATAGAGAATATTCGTCATATATTCGCAAATTTGAGATTATATTCTTGATTGCGAAAATTGGCAATGTATTATTCGCGTAATGCGCGCGGAATACCGGCGTGGGGTAGGTAACTTTTCTATTGGTTTCTAGGGATGTTGCTAAGCTGTGACAAAGCCTTCTCATTGGCCCACAAGCTAGAAGAAGGGAGGGATGATCACCTGATGTGTACAGTGTTAAAAAAAAACAACAACAAAAAATGAATATTCGTCATTACAAATATATAGCACTATATTCTAAATATTTGCGAATTCTCGTTGCTCGTGTTTACTTGCACTGTTGTCAAAATATGTAATTAGTATGGCACATAAGCCAGATATATTACAACAAAATCTGTTTGGCTAAAGGTTATGGACAACTATGGAAAAAATTAGTTTTACATATGTTGGTGGCAGAGATGAGTGAAGTTTAAAAAAAAATTGATTCGGTGGCTTTGTCAAAGTTTGACAAGAAATTTGATTAGTTATGAATTAATTTGTTACAAATTGCTATAAATCATATATACCCATAATAATGAAGACTGCACTGTATAGACAGTCTTCAATGTTAATAGCCGTGCGGCACCTTCAATACACCTTTAAACAGTACCCACTTCTCCAACCCCAGCTCTCTCCTGCCCTACAGGTGGCAGACCTTCTTTTGCCATCTGCTTTTCCTTATTTTCCACATCATCAAATATCAATGAGAATATCTCATCAGAAACATCCAGCTCCTCCTCTTTCTGCATCTTGCTGACTTTTCTAGGATATGGAGACCAAGAAGGATGATTTGGAAGATGTAAAGCCAGCAAAATATGAGGATGGTCATCATTAAGACCTGGCCCCCCCTAAGGGGTGCAGACTGGATGGTATTAGTTAACTCACCGGCACTTGAATAATAAAGGCTTCCATATTATTGGTATTGAGTTACATATCTTAATTCCCGGCTGATGTAGGAATAAGTAAAAGTAGGAATAAATAAATAAAACAGATGAGCATAAGTCTCCCTGCACTCTGCCTGCAGTCTCCCTGCACTCTTCCTTTTCAATATTCTTCTAATAATCATTTTCAGCAACCCTGTCCCCAGCGCATGAGCACTTGCCATGTCTCTCCCTATACTCAGCTCACAGGACAATGGAGGAAACTGCATATGACGAGGGTTTTATAGGGTTGTGACATCATAGGGGATGGCTACCTGCAGATTTGGTGGCTGCAAAGCATTATGGTTGATCTTGCGTTCCCAGGCTTGTCTCCTCTACACTTAGCTTCACATTATAATATGTGCAGCTGTCATTTTAGGAAAGCCTAATTCATTCCCACAAAGTTCAAGAAAATTCAGATTAGTTGCAAATCATAGTTTACCTAAATTTCTGACAAAATTGCTTTGAATGCTTTGCTTTGCTCAACACTAGTTGGTGGTTAGCTAAAAAAAAAATGCACTTGTTTTAAGTCTGAAATCCTCACTCCACTATTCATTTTCAGACCTGATATGTTTTAGTTCTCTTTTTTGGAAATGCCCATCCCAGTAATACACTATAGATCTATATGTCCAAAGTGCTGCTGCCTTCCCATTGCAAACTGCTTATTTTTGCTTCCTCTCTATCTACAGAGTATGTGAGCTATGCTTTTTGGTTCCTCTCCCCACATTTTACACAAATCTGTGTACAACCTTCTGCTACTATTTCTAACACTGAGAGAAGAGATAAAAGAGCAGAGAGAGTGCTTAGAAACTGGAGCAACTGGAGTAGCACCATGGAATAATTTCAATAACAATGCACAATCTATATACTGCCTGATGAATTTAGACCAGAATCTGCACCACCACCAGCTAGGTAAAGGACTTACACAGACTCTGTAGAAACAAAATAGTGGGATATTTTAATGACTATTTATAAAGTTGCTTAACGCTGCATTTAGGAAGCAAATGAACAATAAAAGTCAGTGCAAAGGTGGCATAACCTTTACACACATTGGTAATAAACAAAGTAAACTGTACACACAGGATTTCAAATGGCAGTGCTCTCCATTTCTAGCACATGGTTTAGTAATAGATGGCCATCACTAGTAAATTGTCTTATTGTAATGTGGATAAAATATTGAGCTCACCTCATCCTCTGGGATTATAGATTCTATGTTGTCTTTGTTTTGTTCTACAATTTCACAACATTCCTTCAACCATATTTCTTGCAGACGTTCTGCCCTCTTCTTGGCATCAGTGCTCATGTGCATGATAAGATTTTCCAGCGTCAAAGTAACATTTTTAAGGAGACTTTCAATATCAACCAGGCTAAAAGTTGCATAGCTAAAAAGCAAAATAGATAAAATGGACTTGAATGGTATGGAATAATAGGACAACCCCCATCATCAAGGCATACTTAAGTCTCATGCATCAAGTGATATCAATCTGCTCACTGGAGAGCATGATATAATTAACTAGTTACTAGCAATATATCCTTTAAGCAAGTCAAAGGAGTTAGAAGAGCAGCAAGAGTACATTAGTGATCAGTCATGAAGTGGAAGGTCAAAATGAGTGATTATAGTCATTTACAATATGTGAAGCCTGCTCACTGAGTACATGTGGAAAAGCAGATGGGTTACGCCTTAACAGGTGCTTGTAGTCTTTGGTAATACACAAAGAATTAGTCTAATATATACTGCCTTCTACTATATTCCAATTAATATTGCACATTTATATGGTAAAAGTAGTAAACCACCCAAGTCTACTATGTGTTGTAGCATCATTGATAGCATACTTTCTATGGAAGTGAAGGAGAATCTTGGTCATGACAGGATGAGTGATATGCAAGCTATTCTTCAATTTGACAAGTGCTGCATTAACACTTTTATGCCATGGAAAAGGATTCCGTCCAGCACTGTTAATAGGATAATAGGAAATTTGACATCATGAATTTCATAAATATATTCTTTATATAGAATATAATAGACAAGCTAAAAATCTATATAATTCACTGTAATTTCAAATTATTGTATACTCATTCATTATCTGGTAAATTAAGATTATATGAACATTTAGCTAAAAGTATAATATAATAAAATGATGGATTGCACATTCTCATACAGGCTTATGTGACACTGTGTTTTCTGTGGAACAAATACAAACAGCTATCAGAAGCACCATGGAATAATTTAAATAACAATGCACAATCTATATACTGCCTGACAGCTCTTCTTCCCCAGCTCTCAGTGTGCCTGCCTCTTCTCATTTCATTGCAATCACCTTGTCCACCTGTCTCCTTCCTTCCTTTGTCACTTTCTATCATCATGACCACAGCGTTTTTATTACTGCCACTATTCCCCTTTAGCTTTGCACATTTCAGATCTGTATCTACAGCTTACATAGAAGGATCACATTAACAGGAGAGGTGATAGATGTGAGAAATTTGATGGCAGTGCTATACCACCTTTCTATGCAGTCTACTGAGAATAGAAAATGCTCTGGTAAACCATTGTATGAGCTCCATCAAATACAATGTTCCCACAGGGCCGGCTCCATTACAAATATGTCTCATTTGTCCCATCCTTTTTTTTCTGTAGCCCACAATAGCTTTCTAACTTCAGCTGTGAAGCCTCATTATCAGGCAGAGAAATAACCTGCATCTGTTTGGACAAAACATGCAATTTGGGACACTTTTTTTTCTTCCTCTAAGAAAATCTATAGCTGTTCATTACTGTGCCAAATAAAGTAGCAGTTTATTTATAGAGAGCAAAGTCTCGAGATTGCTGGAAACCCCTAAAAAGACAATTGGGTCTCTTAAGAAAGATAATACTTCAAGACAGGAGAGAAAAAAATAGTTTTACCTTTGGGGTAATTTCAATTCCCAGCCTCTGTTGTTCCATTGGGTCCAATAATATGTAATCAAGCAATGATTTCTTTATGGTATATGTATAGTTTTCATCTACCTCCTAGGGAAAGGCAAAAATTAAATATTCAAGAAAAAATACTGGAGATCACGCTAAAATGTTCTGAAATGTAATTTTGTAACATATATTTGCATATATAGATGTTAAGCACCTTATTAGTTCCTTAGCCTTAACACTAACACTTTGATGATGAAGGCTATCCTAGAGTGAAAACCTAAGTTTAGGTATGGGTCATCTTATCACAAAAATGCAAACAAGCTAGTATATCATCCAAGTATGTAGTTACAATTATTATAACAAAAAAAAAAATGTATTTCCTATGTTCAAAACATTCCATATACACAAAGAAGGCAGGCACTGCATATTGAATGTGTGGGTGCAATAAAATTGCCCAAGAAAGCTGTATGTAAGGAATTTTTCCCCCATACACCAGGACTATTTTATAATATCATTATTCTCTGTCTTGTTGCTCTTTCATAGTGCATGGGCACTTTAGGATATTTGATGTAATTGCATTGTATTGCACTCAACACTTTACTAACATTAATGGTTATTGTATTGAACTTGTTTCTGGATGGGTATATATATATATATATATATATATATATATATATATACATACACTAGCTGAAGAACCCGGCTTCACACGGGTATATTTCATCTATTTCATTTAATGTTTGTGTGTCGTTAAAAGATATTGACAGTATTCACCATAACAGTGACATCTACAGTACCCCGCACCCTTAACATTGAACCCCCCACAGTACTCCATCTCCTTAAAATGGGATGCCACAGCAGCCCACCCCCTTAACTTTGACCTTTACAGCAGCCTGCCCCTTTAACAGTGAGTTTAACAGCACCCCACCCCCTTGACAGTGACCTCCACAGGGGCCGTAGGTTATATTCCCCTTAACTATGACCTCCACCATTCCCGGCCACCTTAACAGAGACCTCCATAGTGACTTCCCCGTTAACAGTGACTGCCACAGTACCCACTCCCTTAACAGTGACCTCATAGTATCCTGCTGCCTTAACAGTGACCTCACAGTACCCTGCTGCCCTTTTAATAGTTGCCTCCATTGTTCCCTCCTCCCTCCTCAGTGCCCGCCCCTTTAACAGTGACCTCCACAATGGCCTGCCCCCATAACACTAACATCCACATCATCCTTTGCTTTAACAGTGACCTCCACAGCGGCCGCCCCTTTATTAGTGACCTCTACAGTACCCCATCTCCTTAACAGTGATTTCCACAATATCCCGCGCCCTTAACAGTGATCTGCACAGAGCTCTGTTCCCTTAAAATGCAACCTTCATAACAACCCGCCCCCTTAACAGTGACCTCTATAGCACCCCGCCTCTTAACACTAACCTCCATAGCGGACCGTCTCCTTAACTGTGACCTCCACCATTACCTGCCCCTTAACAGAGACCTCCACAGCGCACACCTATGTAACAGTGACCTCCATAGCATTCTGCCCCCTTAACAGTGACCTCCACAGTGGCCCGCCACCTTTAACAATGACCTCCACAGTAGCTGCCCCTTTATTAGTGACCTCCACAGTACCCCATCCACTTAACAGTGATTTCCACAACACCCCACCTCCTTAACAGTGGCCTCTACAGCAATCTGCCCCTTAACACTGACCTCCATATTGAACCATCCCCTTAACTGTGACCTCCATAGCAGCCTGTCCCTAGGGTGGCCAGAAGTCCGGTTTTAGGGCGGACAGTACAGCTTTCAGACTCCCTGTCCTCCGTCTGACGCAGGGCCTGGATGGACACAGGGATGTCCTTTTGAACAGCTCACTCTCAGAGAGCAGCACTGTGCTGTCTGAGTGTGAGCTGCAGGTAGAAAATCACCCTCCCTCCCACCCCTGCAGCTGACAGAAGTTGATAACCTTAATTTTTTTCAATCCCCGTCGGCTGCGGTGTGGGAGGGGGCATGGTCTAACAGGGTCAGGGCATGGCTTAGTGGGACCGGGGGTGGGGTTTTTAAGTCTGTCTTTTGAGGGTGGCCTGAATGGCCACCATACCTGCCTCTGAACTGTGGCCTCCACAGCACTCCGCTCCCTTAACAGTGTCATACACAGCGCCCTGCCCCTTTAAAGCTGACCTATAGCAGCGAAGTAAAATGGCTGGGTTGTTATGAAAAACTGGTTTAAAACTGTGTGTATATGGAGACTAAGGTCCTGTGACCTTCTATTAGCTAAGGGTCATGTGACTAGGCTTCTATTGGCTAATGCATTTTTGGGGAATATCTCAGGAACTGTATGTGCTAGAGAGCTGGGACATGGTCTAAAACCTTCCCGGACACCTGATGTACCTATGTGCTAAATTTTGTGATTGTAAATGCGACAGTGCTGAGTCCTTTAGTGGACATACATACATACATACATACATACACACAGACACACACACACACACACACACACACACACACATACATACACTTAGCTTTATATATTAAATGTGTTGACCATAGTTTCACAAATGTGAATGTTAGGTTCTTAGGTTTCTTTTAACTTAAATTTTTGCACTTTGTTCATAAGTCAATTGTCTCACCATAACATTCAGTGTTGTCAGATTCTAGGTCTGGTTCCACAGATTTTACAGGTGTAGTCTAAGGTATCTCTGCCTTCAACTTATTATTTCTTAGATGTGCTAATAATCACTGGGGGTGGAGTCTCTCCATGTAGTTCTGGGTCTTAGCAAACCCAGATCAGCTTAGCTGTGGGTCTTTATAGCATTGTAAAGATGTTGGCTAGCTGTATTCCCCTGTAATTGGGGCTATTATGTTATCAGACAAATCAGGAAAAACTATGTTATGTTTAGTTTCTGCACTTTGTTCATAAATCAATTGGCTTATTAATGCCTAAAATGGTTCCAACTTCAGAGTTTTGGAATTGTATGGTGAGCACACAGCTTTTTGTGACATATTTTGATACAGTTTTTTTTTTGTTTTGTTTTGTTTTTTTATCCAAAGCCAGAAGTGGGTTGGAAGGGAATGACAAATACAAAGGAAAACCTTATACTTCTCCTTCCTGCTAGATCCACTTCTGGCTTTGGTTCAAAAAACAGGTGCGGGACCGGCTGCATCATAATCTAAAATCTTGAGTATATTTACCTCAGGTTAATTTAATACATCTCTTCTACTTTTAAAGGAAATGCCTCACCAAAAACATTGTCATGTACGAATCTGTATTGTACTTAATTAAATTGTTTTTGAATAGTTAAATCCTAAAGGAAAATGACCTATTTAGTAAGAGTATCCTGTTGCTAGAACCCTTTTCAATCAACAATAATTTGCAGGAAAACATTGCAGCAAAGGTTCAGTTCCCCTGTAGCACCCCCACAGGTGAAGTGAAGCACTATATGGTGCTAAAAAAAAACAAAGGTCTGGCCTTGTAATGCACAGATATACTGGATTTTCCAGAGAAAGATAGAGCTACTTTTTGTAGCTAATTGATGGAGATCTCTTGTACTCACTCAAAATGCCCAAAGGGTGTATTCACATGGGTCAGACTTTTTGAGAAAATTTCCACAACTGAAAAGAGATCCATTATAAAAGGTTTTTTTTCAGTTCTTTTTTTTTTCAGAATATTCATGGATTTGTTTACAGAACATTTGTTGAACCAGAGCTTTGCAGTTACTATTTTTCTTATAGTACTCCTGCTTTTTGACTATATGAAGAATAGCTTTGTTGACAGGATTTCTATTCAGTTATTTAATATTTAATTTCCTTCTTTTTTCATTTGTCAAAAAATGCACATTTCACAAAATGGTATCGATAGATTTTAGCTAAAGGACATTTGAGAATTTACTACTTTAATGAATCTACTTTGTGCTTTTTTTAAATTCACTATATATAAGCTTTGTGTATGGTGGCAATGCATTCAATTATTTTACATAAAATAATGGATCAAAATAAAAGAATTTTCAGGCCTTGCCATCACTATTTCTAGCTATTAGTTTTTCTGAGTACAAAGATATTACTGTAAAAAGATATATAAGTATTTCAGTAATTTTAGTTAAGTAACTTCTCATTTAACAATGTACAGAGAAGACTTAACAGTATTAATATCAATGGTCAATAAGTGGGTTAAATCCATTTTAAAAGGAACTAACATGAAACTACAGCTTACATCTGAAATAATGACATTTCTGATATACATTTTAAGCTTGAACGCTGCAGCTGGTATCTGAACGGTAGGAGATGCAAAGGAATTCTTATTAAAACAACAAGCTACATCTGGGCACCAGCTGTTCCATTTTCAATGATATTATCTTTGGTGCAAAAACTCTACAATCTGCTTGTAAATATGTTATTACTGCTATACATAACTATGGTGATAATTTCATTTTAATAGAATTAGTCTTTCAAAGCTTTGTGGGCTGAAATGTGGGGGGAAAGTATTTTGAAGAATAATAGCCTAAATAGAACATGGTCTATTTATATTAAACATAATAAGTACTAAACTTTTCTTTCTATACTCGAAAGAAAAGTTTAGTTTATTTCTACAAAAATTTGTATAGAAATGAAGATGTGGAAAAAGAAAAAGGATAATGGAGAGATGTATATCTGCATTCTGGACCCAATCCTAGTTTTGGCTTGTAAATACTGATGACAAATAAGGACCAAATACTGATCATGTGAAAGTGTCCTTCGAAAGGCTTTACAAGCATTTAACAAACCCAACTGCTCAATTACAGTACCACATTGACATGTTTATTGTTCACATCTCCCTCCTCATATTTTACAAAGGTTTCAAAATAATAGATAGGAATACAAACAGCTATAAAGGAGATGTTTCACCACAATACATGTCCATTTTAAGGTTAGAGCAACACAACAGATTTGATTATGTAACATCAAGTTGCGTAATTCGAAAATGTGTGTGATTTTCTAAATCTTGGCTTTGATTTGGCTGTGAAGGAAAACAACCAAACCGCTGACAGGTCATCAGCAAGTCACTGTCACATACAACTTATATTATGGTTTATGATGGCAGCATCACATAACAATTGAGACCTGTGAACAAAAACCCAAGGAGTTTGGATTTTGGGCTACAGCTATGTTGAGGCTATACTTTATGGAACTCCTCGGTGTAACTTCACTGACAAACATTAGATGCTGTGTTCTCTAGCATAAATGTCTGATTCGTGAGAATCCAACGAAAAAGATGGTTGATTACCCCATTTTCAGTAGAGTATTAAATGAGGACGCATTTACACTCCAATGAGAAATATGGAGACAACTGAATGTTGTATATATATATATATATATATATATATATATAATTTAGATACTGAAATTATGCGTTTAATGTACTTAAAGGGGCTGTGTCATAAACTACTTTTCACTTTAAAGTATATTTTTTTATCAATTACTCTCGCTCCTATTCCTCCTTGAATTGTTTGGAGTTTTTTCAAATTTTTTCTCTTATCTCCCATGCTTAAATCCGATGTCCTGGTTTGTCATGTGTCTTCTGTCCCATTATGCCATAGGACAATGAGATGTGTCCTGACATCAGCAGGACATGTGACACTAACCATGCCCCTTGTTCTTAACAATGATGCTTCCTATGTTACAAGGTTAAAATGCAGGAAGTAACCTACAGTAACTGATATCAAAACAGGTAGGCTAATAACTTTAGAATAAGGCAGTTTTGATAAAATGTCAGAATAGGTGGAAAGTGATATAACAGTCATATGTGGTAAGCCAGGTACATTTATATTAGTAGAACAACTTGTTTAATTACTGTATGTTAACCAAATGTGTATTTATTGTCTATTCTAGAAATACAGTTGCAAGAAAAAGTATATGAACCCTTTGGAATGATATGGATTTCTGCACAAATTGGTCATAAAATGTGATCTAGTCACAACAATAGACAATCATAGTCTGCTTAAACTAATAACACACAAATAATTAAATGTTACCATGTTTTTATTGAACACACCATGTAAACATTCACAGTGCAGGTGGAAAAGTATGTGAACCCCTAGACTAATGACATCTCCAAGAGCTGATTGGAGTGAAGTGTCAGCCAACTGGAGTCCAATCAATGAGATGAGATTGGAGGTGTTGGTTACAGCTGCCCTGCCCTATAAAAAACACACACCAGTTCTGGGTTTGCTTTTCAAAGAAGTATTGTATGATGTGAATGATGCCTCGCACAAAAGAGCTTTCAGAAAACCTACGATTAAGAATTGTTGACTTGCATAAAGTTGGAAAGGGTTATAAAAGTATCTCCAAAAGCCTTGCTGTTCATCAGTCCACGGTAAGACAAATTGTCTATAAATGGAGAAAGTTCAGCACTGCTGCTACTCTCCCTAAGAGTGGCCGTCCTGTAAAGATGGCTGCAAGAGCACAGCGCAGACTGCTCAATGAGGTGAAGAAGAATCCTAGAGTGTCAGCTAAAGACTTCTGGCATATGCTAACATCCCTGTTAGCGAATCTACGATACATAAAACACTAAACAAGAATGGATTTCATGGGAGGATACCACAGAGGAAGCCACTGCTGTCCAAAAAAACATTGCTGCACGTTTACAGTTTGCACAAGAGCACCTGGATGTTCCAAAGCAGTACTGGCAAAATATTCTGTGGACAGATAAAACCAAAGTTGAGTTGTTTGGAAGAAACACACAACACTATGTGTGGAGAAAAAGAGGCACAGCACACCAACATCAAAACCTCATCCCAACTGTGAAGTATGGTGGTTTGGGGCTGCTTTGCTGCGTCAGGGTGTGAACGGATTGCTATCATCGAAGGAAAAATGAATTCCCAAGTTTATCAAGACATTTTGCAGGAGAACCTAAGGCCATCTGTCCACCAGCTGAAGCTCAACAGAAGATGGGTGTTGCAACAGGACAATGACCCAAAGCATAGAAGTAAATCAACAACAGAATGGCTTAAACAGAAGAAAATATGCCTTCTGGAGTGACCCAGTCAGAGTCCTGACCTCAACCCGATTGAGATGCTGTGGCATGACCTCAAGAAAGTGATTCACACCAGACATCCCAAGAATATTGCTGAACTGAAACAGTTCTGTAAAGAGGAATGGTCAAGAATTACTCCTGACCGTTGTGCACGTCTGATCTGCAACTACAGGAAATATTTGGTTGAAGTTATTGCTGCCAAATTCAACCAGTTATTAAATCCAAGGGTTCACATACTTTTTCCACCTGCACCGTGAATGTTTACATGGTGTGTTCAATAAAAACATGGTAACATTTAATTATTTATGTGTTATTAGTTTAAGCAGACTGTGATTGTCTATTGTTGTGACTTAGATGAAGATCAGATCACATTTAATGACCAATTTGTGCAGAAATCCATATCATTCCAAAGGGTTCACATACTTTTTCTTGCAACTGTATATATTTTTTATATACATATATATATATATATATATTTTTTTTTTATATACATATATATATATATATATATATATTTTTTTTTTTATCAAACAAAGCTTTGCAGTGATATTCATGCTGCACTAATTTCCCACAGGGGCATTAACATTTTATTTAACCTCCTCCCTTCATCATTTGCAAAATCAATATTGTATGACATGAAAATAATATTTGAAGTCCATTATTTCCATTCATCAATTTAGGGTCGATAGAAAGGAATATTCCAGAACAAAATAAACGGTGAGCTTCCACATAATGCTTTATATATTATTTTTAAGAGATAAGTAAATCAATTTATATTGAGGGATTGTGGCATTTCCTGGTTACACAGCCATACTGTATTATCCCCATATAAGACAATTTAGGATTAAACAGGGATCTGTAATAAAGCATTTTTATCATCTAAATTGTGTGGATGCAGATTCACTCACTACCGACATTTTCATGGCCTTGTGTTAAACCATATCGTAATAACTTGTCAGGTGGATTCCAAGATGGAAAAATGGCATTAGGCAATGTATCGTAGAATAAGCTAATTAAAATTGAGGTATTTATACATTTTGGGGTAAATTTATCAATACTAGTGTAAAGTAGAACTGGCTTAGTTGCAAATAACAACCAATCAGATTCCACCTTTCATTTTCAGAACTCCTTTGGAAAATTAAAGGTGGAAAACGATTGGTTGCTATGGGAAACTAAACCACTTTTTCTTTACACTAATTTGACAAAGCTCCCACTTGATCTCTAAATTTTAAAAGCTCTGTAGTCATTGATATACTGTGCAATTAATATCCAAATGCAGTTGAGATTAAAAAAGGGCCCAAAAAGTTAAAAATAAAAAATAAACATTACCTACACTAACAACCCCCTGCTTCTGCTGTTTTGATGCTGCCTTAATCCCCACTGCTTTCCAGTTCCTGTTCCTGGCTTGACACGCTATAAATGCCAGGGAAGGCCTGCTCAGCCAATCATTGGCGTCAACATTGAGCTACCTAAGCCAGTGATTGGCTTATTAGGTGTTTCCTGCCATTTATGACAAGTCAAGCTGGGCCAGGAAGTAGAGAGCAGCGTGGATTGGAGTAGCATCAAAATGGAGATGATGAGTAATGCTTCTTTTTTATTTTTCATTCTTAACTTTAAAAAAAGTTCTCTCCAGAAATTTACATTTACTAACTTCATATTTGATTAAAAATCCCTGGGGTTTTTAATAAGTTATTAAACAACTGTGTAACTAAGAACGTTCTATTTTTACTGCAAAAAAAGTCTCTATGTATTTTCAGAACAAATTATCTGTTTTGCAGAATGGCTTATTTTATATCTAGAGGGTAGTGCACATAAGAATAATTCTTCCGCTGTACTTGTCAAATATTCATGTATTAATAGCAATGAAAGCAGCTTGAAAAATATGACACAAATCCATACATACCTTTGTTAAATCCTGAAGAGATTTGCTCCACACTTTGCAAAGTTCTGCCGGTATGTATGAAAAGATTCCCTGAAGCCATTTTACACTAAGTGGAGACACCATACAAGGGTCGATGGATTCTTCAATAAGCCTGTAATATCTACAGAATAAAAATGCGGTGTGAGAACAGTTTCAAAAGCTTTGCTGTTCCCTCAGCAGATGTTATGAATAGAAAAGATTTCCTTTTTTTTCCAAAGTGTGTGACACCCTAGTTAAAAAATATGACAGTCTCTGCATCCTGTCATAACCTTGTGCTAGGAGATGTCAGGAATGAGCGTATAATAACAGTTATTCTGAATAATACAGTTAGGCCTATGATAACAGACTGACTTACCATTCCCTTGATTAATGTTCTTCACAGTAAGCGATGCCTCGATTTCAGCCATTCTAAATTAAGCTAATTATTTCTTCACCCTGCTGTCAATTAGGTTCAATTTTGCAATATCAACAAGTTTAAACTTAAACAGAATTTGCATAATAAAATCATTAAAATCCTTTTAGAGGACATATGCTAAATCAAAAATTTATGAAAGGCAATTAGATTTATTTTGTGGAACCCAAAATAGAGCACACTTTTTACTTCATCGGCCATCCTTGTACATACACAATTTATATATTATAAATATAATAAAAATATTATCTCTTTATTTCACCATAAATTAAAGTATGTATGTATATATATATATATATATATATATATATATATATATAAAAATATATACATTCATAACATAGAGATACTTATATCTTATTACTTAGAACTTGTGGCTCCCCAGGTTTTGGGAAACCATCACTCCTAGCATGGTCTTACATCCATTTCTTGCAACTGTTGAGGACTCATAAGTTGGAAACTAATCAGATTGTATAATAAAACCTTGTCCTGTTTTTCATGATCTATTCTTTTAAATATATCAGTTAGTTGAATAAACTGGCCTAGGTAAGGGCAGCATATTACAACAACAGGTCTGCACTCTTATTAGCCCAAAAAATTGCTCTTTGGTCGATAAGAGTGATGATAAAATGTAATGGACTCATGGTAATAAGTAGTGATTAACGAAGTTTTGAAAAAATTAAAGTTGGCTGCTTTTTACAAAAAAATAGCTTAGTGATGAATTACTTCGTTACAAAGCGGATTTCTTTATAAGTAGTGGGTACAATAACATGGAGCAGCGATTGCACTGCCCGTGGTCATTGTACCCCTCAGATACCGTGTTTATAGCTGATTGCAGCATCTGATTGCATTAATACAATGTAAAATAAAAGATAAAATAATAAAATCAAACTTAGCCTCATCCATTTGATCGTGAAGAGCTGGCCGCTGCCATCTTGATTGTAGATCCAGAGTGAAATCTCGCGCAGCCCATGATTAAGTCATCATGTTCACCGTGCATGGGATTTTGCGCAAGATCTTCAATAAAGATGACAGTGGCCAGCTCTTCATGCTCAAACAGATGAAGCAAGTTAGATTTTATTTTATTTTTTTACCGCCATTTAGGGAAAATCCATTTGTTACCACCAAGCACAAGGAAAGTTTCATGCCGAATCGAATTTTCTCTCAAATTCAGATCGAATTCCACTTCACGGAGTTCGTATCACGGTTAGGGTTGAGCGAACCCAAACTGTAAAGTTCGGGTTCGTACCAAACTTTAGGATTTTTGGACCCCGGATCCGAACTCGAACATTTCAGTAAAAGTTCGGGTTTGGGTTCGGTGTTTGGCAATTTCTTGGCGCTTTTTGAAAGGCTGCAGATCAGCCAATCAACAAGCGTTTAACTCTGTGTCCTTAGAAGCCATCACAGCCATGCCTACTAATGGCATGGCTGTGATTGGCCAGTGCAGCATGTGATCCAGCTTCTATATAAGCTGGAGTCACGTAGCGCTGCACATCACTCTGCTGTGCTTAGTGTAGGAATAAGATGCTGCTGCTCTGAGGGAGAGAATAGGAAAGAAACTTTAATCAGAACTGCAATTGAACTCAGCGATCTACATAGATTTTGTTGTGTGGGTGCAGTGCACAATCTTTTTACCCTGCCCTGAGCCCAGTGACAGAGAAAAAGAACTTTTATCCGTCTGTTAGTTAGTTGGGCGGCGGCACTGCATATGTGATTTTGTGACATTGAAATTCAAGCTTGAAAGACTGCAATAATAATATGAGTTTAAAAAACACGCATTTTTGGCAATATCCTACATCTGGTGCCTTTGCAGCATTAGTCAGTGTGAAATTTAAGCTTGAAATACAGCTATAATTTTCTGGGTTTTAAAAAACACCCTTTTTGGGCAAAATACTCAATTTTACAGCCCTTGCTGCATCTGTACGTGTAAAATTCAAGCATTATATACTGCTATCATATTCTGTTAGTAAAAAAAACACCCATGTTGGCCAAAATACTTAATATTACAGCTTTTGCTGCATCTTTGATTGTTAAAAACAAGCTTGAAATACTTCAATAATTTTCTGGTTTTTAAAAAACACCCATTTTTGGCAATAACCTACATCTTGGGCCTCTGCGGCACTGCATATGTGATTTTGTGACATTGAAATTCAAGCTTGAAAGACTGCAATAATAATATGAGTTTAAAAAACACGCATTTTTGGCAATATCCTACATCTGGTGCCTTTGCAGCATTAATCAGTGTTTAATTTAAGCTAGAAATACAGCTATAATTTTTTGGGTTTTACAAAACACCCATTTTGGGCAAATTACTAAATTTTACAGCCCTTGCTGCATCTGTATGTGTGAAATTCAAGCGTTATATACTGCTATCATATTCTGTTAGCAAAAAAAACACCCATTTTGTGCAAAGTACTTAAGATTGCAGTCTTTGCTGCATCTGTTATTGTTAAAACAAGCTTGAAATACTTCAATATTTTTCTATCTTTGAAAAAACACCAATTATTTGCAATAACCTCCATCTTGGGCCTCTGCCGCATTAGTCAGTGTGCAATTTAAGCTAAAAATACAGCTTTAATTTTCTTAGTTTTAAAAAACACCCTTTTTGGGCAAAATACTAAATTTTACAGGCCTTGCTGCATCTGTACGGTGAAATTCAAGTGTTATATACTGCTGTCATATTCTGTTAGTAAAAAAACACCTATTTTAGGCAAAATACTTAATTTACGGCCTTATCTGCATCTGTCAGTGTGAAATTCAAGCGCTATTTACTGCTTTCATATTCTGTCATTAAAAAATACACTTTTTGGGCAAAGTACTTAATATTGCAGCCTTTGCTGCATTTGTTATTGTTAAAACAAGCTTTAAATATTTCAATAATTTTCTGGGTTTTAAAAAAACACCAATTTTTTGCAATACCCTCCATCTGGGGCCTCTGACACATTAGTCAGTGTGAAATTTAAGCTAGAAATACAGCTATAAATTTCTGGGTTTTAAAAAACACCCTTTTTGGGCAAAATACACAATTTTACAGCCCTTGCTGCATCTGTGCGTGTGAAATTCAAACATTATATACTGCTGTCATATTCTGTTATTTAAAAAACACCCATTTTGGGCAAAATACTTAATTTTTCAGCCTTTGCTGCATCTATGATTGTTAAAAACAAGCTTGAAATACTTCAATAACTTTCTGGCTTTGAAAAAACACAAATTTTTGGCAATTTCCTCCATCTGGGGCCTCTGCCGCATTAGTCAGTGTGCAATTTAAGCTAGAAATACAGCTATAAATTTTCTGGGTTTTAAAAAACACCCATTTAGGGCAAAAAACTTAATTTGAGGCCTTGTCTGCATCTGTCAGTGTGAGATACACGCTTTAGATACTGCTGTGCTATTCTGGAATTAGAAAAACACCCATTTTGGGCAAAATACTTAATTTGCGGCCTTGTCTGCATCTGTACGTGTGAAATTAAAGCATTATATACTGCTGTCATATTCTGGTATTAAAAAAAACACACATTTAGGGCAAAAATATTAATCTAAACCCTAATTTTGCAGCCTTTGCTGCATCTGTCATTGTGAGATACACGCGCTAGATACTGTTGTTCTATTTTGTTATTAAAAAAACACCCATTTTGGACAAGATCCTAAATTTGAGAATTATGAGGAAAGCGTCAAATAAGGGACATGGCCCCCGTCGTGGTGCTGCTGGTGGAGCTCCTGTTGCAGGGAGAGGATGTGGTCGATCTGTGCCAGCTACACGCACAAGTGAAACTCCTTCCTAAGGTGCGAGTAGGCGACAGAACCTTCAGCGGTATTTAGTCGGGCCTATTGCGGCTCTACGAATGGTGAGGCCAGAACAAGTACAGGCGATAGTAGATTGGGTTGCTGACAGTGCCTCCAGTTCCTTCACATTGTCTACAACCCAGTCTCCTGCTGAAAAATCTGACTTGGCACCTGCAGCCGATGTCCATCAGTTTTTCACCTCACCCCCTTGAAAATCAGCCAAGCAGTCTGAGCCCCAAGTCATGCAGCAGTCTCTTCTGCTTTTTGATGACTCTGCTAGCAGGGTTTCCCAGGGCCGTCCACCTAGCCCTGCCCCATAAGTGGAAGAGATTGAGTGCACCGATGCCCAACCACTTATGTTTCAAGATGAGTACATGGGAGGACCATCGCAGCACGTCTCAGATGATAACGAAAAACAGGTGCCAACTGCTGGGGCTTTCGAAAGTGTGCAGACCGACAAGGAGGGCAGAGGTGAAGACTGGGTGGAAGATGATGTGGAGGACGATGAGGTCCTTGACCCCACATGGAATCAAGGTCATGCGAGTGACCTGTGTAGTTCGGAGGAAGAGGCGGTGGTCGCACAGAGCCACCAGCACAGCAGAAGAGGAAGCAGGGTGCAAAAGCGGAGCGGCCGTCCCCTAGACAGTACGCCTGCTACTGCCCACCGCAGCAAGGGATCGAGCACACCAAAGCCAGCTCCAAGGAGTTCCCTGGCGTGGCAGTTCTACAGACAAAGTGCTGAAGACAAGACACGAGTGGTTTGCACGCTGTGCAATCAGAGCCTGAAGCAAGGCATAAACATTCTCAACCTGAGCACAACCTGCATGACCAGGCATCTAAGTGCAAAGCACGAGCTGCAGTGGAGTAGACACCTCAAAAACCAAGAAAGGTCTCTGGCTCCTCCTGCTTCCTCTTCTGCTGCAGTCTCGGTCTCTTCATCCACCTCTGGTGTGACAGTGCCACCTGCCACTCTGCAAACAGAGTATCTGCCAGCAAAACCACCACCTGGGTCACCAAGCATCTCCACAATGTCCCACGGAAGCGTTCATCTCTCCATCTCCCAAACACTGGAGCGGAAGAGAAAGTACCCCCCTACCCACCCACGATCCCTGGCCCTGAATGACAGCATTTTCAAATTACTGGCCTTTGAAATGCTGTCATTCCATCTGGTAAAGACGGAGAGCTTGAAAAGCCTTATGGCGGTGGCTTTCCCACAGTACGTCGAGCCCAGCTGCCACTACTTTTCCAGGCATGCCATCACTTCACTGCACAACCAAGTGGGGGACAAAATCAGGGGTGCACTGCGCAACGCCATCTGTGGCAAGGTGCACCTCACTACGGATACGTGGACCAGTAAGCACAGTCAGCGGGTGCACAGTGAAAGCACAAGGCAAAGGCAGAGGAGGAGGAAGAGGTCATCAACGCAGTTGGGGCACCGTCAGCACTTCAGAAGGCAGGGTTAGCATGGCCGACATGTGGAAAAGCTTTGTCAGCACGTAACAGCAACCAGCACCACCAGCTGATATGGAACGTCTTAGCAGATAGCAGCATTTCAGCAGCATGGTGGAGCAGTATGTGTGCACATGCCTACACGTACTGAATGACGGGTCTGCCACCTTTAACTTCTGGATCTGCAAATTGGGCACATAACCTGAGCTTGCCCATTACGCCTTGGAGGTGCTGGCCTGCCCTGCAGCCAGTGTATTATCTGAACGTGTGTTTAGCACGGCAGGGGGCGTTATCACAGACAAGCGCAGCTGCCTGTCCACAGCCAATATGGACAAGCTCACGTTCATTAAAATGAACCAGGCATGGATCCCACAGGACTTGTCCGAACCTTGTGCAGAATAGACATGTATATCGGCCTTAACCAGCCATTGTTATACTAAAGCGCAATTGCTCATTCTTGTATTTTGGATATTTCACACTCTTTTAGAGTGTACCCTAATAAAAAATAAAAAAATAAAAATAAAACCAGTGTTGGCTACCTCGTCCTCCTCCACTGCTGCTTCCACCTACACCACTACGTCCACTTCAAACTCCTACTCCAAATTTGTCTGTTACATTTTCAGGTGAAATTCACCAATTTTTGGGTGTGATATGCCTCTGCTATACCAAGTAGACAGGTTAAAAAAATCACTAATTTGTCAGTTACATTTTCGGGTGAAATTCACCAATTTTTGGGTGTGCTATACCACTGCTATACCTAGTAGACAGGTAAAAAAAATCACTAATTTGTCTGTTACATTTTCGGGTGACATTCAACATTTTTTTGCCGTGAATAAACCCCTGCTCTGCATAGGTGACAGGGACCGAAATATTTAAAAATAATCTGTTCCATTGGTGGGTGACATTAACCCATTTCTGGCGATGAAAAACCCCTGCTCTGCATAGGTGACAGGGACTTAAATTTCTAAAATTCTTCTTTAATTGGCCCTTTCATTCGATCCTTCTGCTTTAATAACTTTTCTGCTTCATCCCATTGCAGCCATTGACCTCCCTTGGATGAGGTCTCCCTTTCTCACGCTCCCTCTCCGGTGTGGAACCCTGATTTGCTGATAACCGTGAACAACATAGTAGGCTCAGAAAAGAACATCGAAAGTTGATAGAGAAGATATCCAAATGGATGGTGGACGTCACAGGGACGTGCGATCAGGCAGAAGATATCTAGAGTCACAAAGCGGCAGCAGGGCCTCTCCTGGCTAATGTTTCCAAATCCAAAATACCCCAGTGACATTCCCTATAATTTTTTAATAATCATTCCAATAACAGTTCATCTTAAGAGTCCTATATAGTTATTTATTGTCACTACCTCCCCGAGTCGGGAGTGGGTAATTGCCATGCGCCCCCTCCTTAACTTGGAAGCTTATGCTTCAATACTTTGTCCCACATTTCCACTCGATTACATTTAATTTCATCAATTGACCTCCCTTGGATGTGGTCTCTCTTTCTCACGCTCCCTCTCCGGCGTGGAACCCTGATTCGCCGCTAACCGTGATCAACATGGTAAAAAGAAAAGAACGTTGAAAGTTGATAGAGCAGATATCCAATTGGATCGTGAACATCACGGGGACATGCGACATGGTGGGGCAGTATGTTTGCACATGCCTACACGAACTGACTGATGGTAATGCCCCCTGCAACTTCTTCCAAATTGGGCACATGGCCTGAGCTTGCCCTTTACTCCTTGGAGGTGCTGGCCTGCCCTGCAGCTAGTGTATTGTCTGAACGTGTGTTAAGCATGACTGGAGGGGCTTATCACAGGTTATATTTCCCAATGTTTTGAGGTGTACCCTAATTTAAAAAAATATAAATATATTTAAAACCAAAAAGCAGTGTAGGCTACCTCCTTTTACTCCACTGCCGCTTCCACCTACACCGCCACATCCACCGCCTCCTCAACCTCCTACTCCATATGGACCTCGTCCTCCTAGATCAAGATGATTATTTATTTATTTTACGTATTTTATGTTATTTTAATTCATTTCCCTATCCACATTTGTTTGCAGAGCACTTGCCATGCTCTTAACCACATGTTGCGGGCATTTGCAGCCCTCTAGTCCTTTCCATGACATTTTTACAGCCATTTTAGTTCTCAAAAGTTCGGGTCCTCATTGACTTCAACAGGGTTCAGGGTCAAGTTCGGGTCCCGAACTCAAACTTTTTTGTAAAGTTCGGCCAAACCCGGTGAACCCGAACATCCAGGTGTCCGCTCAACTCTAGTCACGATCTCTCCTGTGACAGGGGTCAGAAGATCTAAGAGACTGGCTGCATATGATGTGATCTGACAGCCTCTTTGGTTTCACTTGTTTCTGTGTTTTGCTGGTTATGACCACACCTCTTGTCTCAGGTGTAGCTTAAGTGGTCATTCCAACGCCTCTATTTAGTCTGGTCTCACCCATCATGTTATACAGTTGATAGCTCCTTTCTGATTTTGGAAGTGCTAGTGTTTGGGTCTTCACTGAGTTCCTGCTCGTCTGTATACTCCGGAGTTAAGTGTCTTTTCCGATTTTCTAGTTTGTTGTATTCCCCTATCTTTTGGCATTCGGCCTGATGAAGTCTCCTGTTCATTCAGCTGGGAAGGAACAGGTCATCTTTTGTCCTGCCACTATCTCCAGGAGCCTTTAGGGTCAGATAGGGCTCTAGGTTCCGGGATATGAACATTCCTATCATTGAGGTCTTTTCATACTGATAGTAATCAGGGCTCGGTCTAGGGATTCACTAGGTGGTGACCTTTCCCTAGTTTCCAGGCCTAGTACCTTTCCACTTCCCTCCTGTGTTCGGTGTGGCGTTAACTACCCACACAGCGTCGTGACAGTTCGATTTGCTTAACACTAGTAAAAAGTATAATGTATTAATTATGGGAGTTCTTCCCTCTATTCCTCACAGTGGTGATTGACAGGATGATATGTATAGATGCATACAGAGCAGCCTGTCAAAGGGTGGCTTTGAGGGTCACTTTGGCTAAATGACAAAAAAAAATTGGCTCATAGGTACAGATCTGTACCTGTAATATGCTGGCCTTACATAGGATTCAACTGGTAGATATGCTACAGAGAATATATTGGTTGGAGCAATGGTTTCACAAAAACTGGTTAGCCTCAGGTTAGAGAACACTATGCAAGCAGTAAGCTGTATTTGTGAGGGGAGTATTCCCCACCTCTCTCTGTGGTGACTGACAGACCGCTGTGCATGCACCTATATATGGCAGCCTGTCATCCTTCAACTGATGTGAAGTGCAGGGAAGAAGAGGGAGCACTCCCCCATGAATATAGCATGTCATTTAATCTTCCATCATTTATATAAGTCTAACAGTCTAGGGCTGCAGCTGTAATTTGCAAGCCTTATACTAGACAGCATATTCAGCTGACAGAATTACCTTAAATAATATTTTACACTAAGCCATTAAAATGTGTACACAATTGTTATTTCTTAACTATGCTATAAACATGATGAACCTACAAACTTGCATGAGTTTCTTTAACATAGTGCTATTATCAGAATTGCTGCCATTAGCAAAGAAAAGGGTTCGAAAAGTGCAAGACAAAAATTAGGAAGAGTTAAAATTCTCAATAACTTTCCCATTAGGATAGGTCATCAGATCAGTGAGGGTCCCACTCCTTGCACCCGCTACAACCAGCTGTTTGAACGGGGCAGGTAAACGGTAAACATTGAAGAGGATGCAGGCATAGCTTACACAAACACTGTGACCCCTGCAAACAGCTGACTGGAGTGGGAGTGCCGGGAGTCAGACCTCCACCAATCTGATATTGACCTATCCTGAGAATAGGTCATTAATTTAATTATACTGCACAACCCCCTTTAACACCATATCTTAAAAGGACCTGGAAAAATAACTCAGGTTATTAGCCAAATCAGAGACACACCTATTGGACCAATACAGAGACAGTTTTGTTCCTTTTGGAGAGTCATTTTGCCTAGGTTTACAAGTAGGGAACCTCTTTCAAGATAGACATTTATCTTGGTGTCATTTATTTCATTAATTTAAGTCTAGATAATATATTTTGCTTCTCAAAATGGTCTTGCTTTCTTTTCCTCAATAGCAATATATATACAAATCACAACAGGCCAGTTTATGCAATTTTAGCTTTTTGGGCTTAAAAGTTCTTGTAGCAAGACATTTTATTTTTTTGTAAGGAAGTGATGGTGGCTTATATTGATATGCCCCATCAGCTCTTTAAAGCTTCATTTTGGAGTCACCCACTCTTATTGCATATGTTATGGGCAACAACAACCAAATACAGTCTTATAAAATAAAGTCATTAAAAATGATTCTGATAAAAATACATATTTTCAAAGGATGGTTGTTAGGATTGTGTTTAAAGCATGGAACAAGCGTACCAATAATATCATTGGGTTTTACTCTCTATTTCTCAAAAGTAGAAATCCTCCCTTTGCACCTACTTAGCAATTGTTGGCAGAGTATTAGTGCTTCTCTTATTAGTCTCCTACAGACACTTCTACAACTATGAATGCTTCTATAATCCATACTTTTAGCTACTTTAGTATTAAAGTTGTTGATAACGAGGTTAACAGTTAACAGATTTATTAGTAATTGAAATCAGACCTAAAGATTCTAATTAGAGTTGATAAAATACTAGACATTAGCATTTATGTGACCATATCTACTATTTAGTTATATTTCATTGTAATGTTAATATTTAGTTTAAAATGCATAAATAATAATGTTTTAGATGATTTAGTTGGTCAGTCTGGGAACTATGAGGAACATTTATCAAGACTGGCATTTCAATATGCCAGTCTTGATCCCTCTGTAGTGAAGTGAGATGCACCTTTTATTAAGAAACAGATGCCTCATAATAAATTAGCTGTATTTCTGGCAGTCCATGCACCAGAAACTGAAGTTTACACCAGCTAAAGGCCGGGGTAGACTTTAGCTATAACTTACGCCAGTATCTGATGTATGTTATAATAAATCCAGAGGACCATGTTAAAACATGCACCTCCTGCTAGAAGTTAGGTCCTGTCCTTGCCAGTTCAGAAAAGTGTTAAGAAGCTTACATTGCAAATTATGAAAAAAATGTGGCATGCTCCATAAATTGCATTTTTTTATACCACTAATGCAGCATAAAAGCTTTAGTAAATGCCCCCCTATGTATAGAAATATTTTGTGTACACAATATAGATTTTTCCATTTCATAAGCTCAGGATAGAACACGGTTAATGCTTAACCTCCATCCGTAGTAGAGAGAATACTGTAGTAATTATTAAAAAGGCCAAGACAACTGGGCTATTTAACAAGCCTCTAGGTGTTAATATGGATTCTGCTTTACTTAATTGATTTCATCTATAAGCATTTATTATAAGGAGGCAGTTTCTATGCAAGAGTTTCTATGTGTCAGTACACATGATCAGCAAAACAGCTTCAATAGAATCAGTATAGATTATGTTGATGAATACATTTTAAAAGCAATATTCAGAAAATTCAGATTTTCATGCCATATATCTATATTCCATAATATTAAAACACATATTTATTTTATTGTCAAAAAATAAAGACACCTTTTACAAGAACATTTTATCCAAACATTTATCATATTACGCAAGTCTTTTGATAAACACTTACTGAGAGAATTAACATTTCATCCCACTACTAGACTGCTTTAAAGTTGAGTTAATATTCTGTATGTTGTAAGATTATCAGCATATTCAGCTAAAATACTATTAATACTATATAATAATGGCTAGCATAGTTTACTCTATAATACCACTTCTAAAGAGTAAAAGACTGAACAAAAATTTTTTTCTAAGAGGAATCAAAAATGGTCTTATGTAGTTATTGTTAAGAATCCATAAATGTTGATAATGTATTTAACACAGTATAATTTCATAAATGCACTGAAAGGAGTTGTCTCTGAAGGCAACTCCTGTCCATAATACCAATTCTGTGATCCCATCTCTATGCGACCAGATAAAGGACAGAGGGGATCTGTAGGAGGGTCAATAGCCCTAGCAGATGCGACCCATCCATGTATCCATCAACAGCATGTAGCTGAATGACCAAAGAGATTCCCCCCAACAATAATAGCTGATAGTTGCATCATCTTCCAAATATTGTTATTATTTTATCCTTTTTATATAAATGAAAACCAAAAGGTATAAACTAAACATAAAATACAATGGGAAAAAATATCAGTATGAATTTTAATTGGTTAATATTTTTATAATATATACAATCCAAATTGAGTATAGGATATAAATACCACATATTAGTGGTCACGACTATTAAAGTGTTCTAAAAATCTAAATAGTTAATAACACAAGTTAGCTTTTATCTGTTGGTAAGATGGTACAAACACATTTTGTCATATCGTACAAAGAATGTATTCTCATCTGTCCATGTTCCTGTGGGAAGCCACTTAAAGAGGTTCACCACAAATTATTTCCAGAACAATCTAATTAATAATGCAGCCTGTGAAGGGGATGACATAGATTGACTGATGTCAAGCTGCTTTCCCCCATCTCTGCTGTCTGCATAGTGCCAATGCTATTTTTGGCTAAATAACTTTGAAGCTCACAAAACTACTGCGATAAGGATTTCTAACAGGACATATAACTTTCTCTATCTCTTATTGGTAACTTAACCATGATTGCATTTGAAAAATTTATATATGTATGCAATCTCTTTAACTGTGGATTATTTGATCAAAGTACCCACCTCAGACATTGATGGTACTATCTCTAGAATGGTTCCCACTTATTGAAGGGGAGCACAACCAATATGTGCGGCCTCCTTTAATTTATTGTTATGGGCGTTCCAAAAATAGCTGAACTCTGACTATTTCTAGCAGTCCCATAGCAGTAGATAGAGATCAGTTCAATTCTCCAACTGATATGTTGCTAAGGAAATATTTTAGACCATGACAGTCAATGTACCCATCATGTACATTAATCTATACTGTACTTTTAATGGATAAAATAGAAATGTAGCAATCACTATCTATACAAATGGCTATTGTAATATACAGTACTTGCTATTAGAATAGCGTGCACAACCAGTATTGGTGTCAATGAGGTAAACGGTGCATAAGTCTTCTAACTCTAATACTGCTTATAGCTGTCCAGAGACCAGAGAAGATAATTTTCTGGATTTGATCTTGTCTAACAGACCAGATACAATATTGGCTATGCAGGTCCTGGAACACTTAGGTAGCAGCGACCACAATAAGGTAAGTTTGAGTATAATATTCAATAAGGTCTTACAAAAGGGAACTACAAAAACTTGGAACTTTAGAAAAGCTAAATTCATTAAACTAAGGGTATAACTTAGTCTTTAAGACTGGGATGACGTTATGGTAAATAGGAAAACTGAAGCTAATTGGAAAGTTTCAAATAGATACTACAAAACTCCTTTAGTGAGTGTATAGCCATGATTAACAAAATATTGAAGTATAAAGGGAAACCAATGTGGCTAAAAAGAGACAAATTAAACATAATAAGACAAAAACAAAGAGTATTTAAAACATTGAATGTCGAGAGTTCAGAAAAAGCATTCCAGTCTAACAAATAGCTCAGTAGAAAATGTAAAAAGGAAATAAAATTGACAAAATTAGCCACAGGAAAACAAATTGCCAATGACTTTAAAACAAATCCCCAAAACTTTTAAAAATACCAAAAATTTTTAAAAAATACAATACTAGCTCTATAAAGGAAAATCATGGGAATATAATTGTAGAGGACAAAAGGAAGGCAGAAATATTAAGCTCTCACTTTTCATCTGTGTTCACCAGCGAGCTGCAAGTGCCAGATATTATTCAGGGAGGCAATAAACAAGAGTCTCTATCAAATATCATTGTCTCAACACAAGAAGAAGTACAGCTTCATCTGAGCAATTAAATATTTAAAAAGTCCCTGGCCCAGATAACATACATCCATGAGTGCTGAGGGAATTACCGGTAAGCTCAGTAATTGATAGACTATTGTATATCATCTTCTTACACTCTTGTTACAAGATCTCAACCACAGGACTGGAGTATAGCTGATGTGCCAATATTTAAGAAATGTAAAAGGTGGAAACATGTAACTACTGACTTGTAAGTTTGACATCAGTGATATATAAAATATTTTAAGGTATTCTAGGAGACAAGATAAAAAAGTATATAGCAGTGAATAAATTAATAACTGATAACTAGCATGGATTCATACAATTACAAACACGTGTCTAAACAGCATACTTAGTTTTTATGAGCAGATAAGTCCAAATATAAATGTTAATCATGGGGCACATTTGAAATATCTAGATTCTATATTTTACAACAGCATTTAATACAGTGCCACACCAGAGCCTTGTGCTGAAGCTATAAAAGCAATAGCTAGGGGACAATATTTGCACATGGTTAAAAAAAATTGGTTATGGGAGCGCAAACAAAAAGTTGTAGTAAATGGTATATAGTCAAAATGGGTTGAAGTCAAAAGCAGGGTACCACAAGGATCAGTGTTAGGTCCAATTCACTTTAATCTCTTTATCAATTTGCTTGTGAATGGGATTGAGAGTAAAGGATCAATTTTTGCTGATGATACACAAATGTGTAGGATACTTAACACCTAGCTTTAGTGTCAAATATAGAAAGGCCTAGATAAGCTGGTGACATAGGCAAAAACATGGTGGATGCATTTTCATTTTAATATTAATAAATGTAAAGTTATAGAATAAAACTGGGGACAACAGAACAAGAAAAGTACTTGGGTATTGTGTTTACCAGTAGGCTAAGCAGCAGTACTCAATGTCAGGCAGCAGCTTCAAAAGGAAATAAGATTTTAGGATGTATAAAAAGAGAGAAAAAAAACAATCATCTCAACATAATATTTATATCCTGTATAAAGCCACATCTTGAATATGGGATTCAAGGATATAGGTGAGCTAGAAAAGTTTCATAGACAGGCAGAAAGATTATAAAATGGGATGAAAAGTCTCTCATATAATGAGAGGCTTAAAAAATTGGGCTTGTTCAGATTGAAAAAAAGATGCTTTGGGTGATCTCATATACATGTGTGTCAGAACTGACACATATAATGGTTTTTGTCTGGTCAAAACCCAGCATTTATACCAGAAAACAACCAGATCAATGGGGATTTGGCGGTGAAGCAAAGGACTGGCAGGCTTCTCTATGCAGGAACAGCCAGCTGGATCTCCTAATAGACATTTGAACGAGACCGAAGAGTAGTCAAACTTTGGAATGCCTTACTCCAAGAGGTAGTAATGGTAGTTACTATGTCAGCATTTTAAAAAGGGTTAGATACTTATCTAATAAAAAATGTCATTGAGGGTTATAATTAAGCTAATAATTAAGGTTGTATAGTTGGTCTAGAAAAGATTGAACTTTATGAACCTGTGTCTTTCTTCAATCTGTGTAAATATGTAACCAATCTATTATTAAAGGGACACTGTCATCTGGATTTCACTTACTGAGCTATTAACATCACCACATTAGTCTCCACAATTTACATTAAAATATACTAGTAATACTGCCCTGTGTCTTGTAATTTGTCTATAAAATCGCTTTTATTAATATGCTAATTACCTCAATAAGGAGCCCAAGGGGCTGTCCCTTCGGCCGTTGGAGCCCAGCTGCGCCCATTACTTCGGAGCCCAGCACCGCTCCATTGCTAATTTATTCACTCCTCTTTGCCGACGTAAAGGAAAGGAAGAGCGTTGTGGTGCGACTTGTCGGGCGTGCGGGGGAAGGAGGAGAAGGAGCGGGTCGAGCGAAGCTGGTGCATGTGCAATGCGTTCTGTGAGGCCGATGCCAGGACACCGCACAAGCGCTGACATGTGTATCCAGGGCGCATGCGCAAACATTACGTCGGTGAAGAGGAGTGAATAAATTAGCAGTGAGGCAGTGCTTGGCTCCGAAGTAATGGGCGCGGCTTGGCTCCAACAGCCGGAGGGACAGCCCCTTGAATTCCTTATTGAGGTAATTAGCTTATTAATAAAAGCGATTCTATAGACAAATTACAAGACACAGGGCAGTAATACTAGTATATTTTAATGTAAATCGTGGAGACCGATGTGGTGATTTTTATAGCTCAGTAATTGAAATCCAGATGACAGTGTCCCTTTAAATTTTGAGGTTTGGTTTGATATTCATGATCTAAAAATTACTTGTTAGGCTGAAAAGAATTTTTTTTGCTGGATGTACCAAAATGGATCAATAACAGTGAATTTACTTGAGGTCACAGTGTTTATAACTCACTTATTCTATGAAGTCTGTGTTGGAGATCTAGACCAAGTTGTCTAATGAATTGCTCAAGCACTGCCGTACATACAGATGTAGCAGCGCTGCTACATCTGTAACACACCTAATAAAATGACAAATCAGGTATTACCAACGCTACTATATCATTTGCAAGTCACTGGTCATTGGTAATTGTTTAGTTCAAAAAATGTTCTTTGGGATAGAGTTCCTACTGGTCATAGTAGTGGTGTATTCTTGCATTACAAAAAACTACCCTTATAATCAATGACTACAGATACAGACATCTGATGGCTTCAAGTTTAGGATTGATAATTACAAAACTAAGGTTTGTGGGGTAAGAACTTTGATAGTAGGCTTCAATCTTACTTTAGTACCAGCTACAGATATAAAGGACACAGTTATATGGATGTTATATCATAATGTCTTCATTCATATACTGTGATCTGTTGAAGCCCCCATCTGTAGCACATTAAGAAAAATTGTAAGTTAACAATCAATTTGTTTCTTTCCTCTATGGTTATTCAAATGTCAGTAACTCCCAAGAAACTACAATATCTTCATGTGGAGATAAAGCAAGCAAGAGGAAAATTGACTAATGGACTATGACAGGAAAACTCATGGGATCTTATACATATCAACTAAGTATACTATAAATCTGATACAAATGTCAGAATTTTGAAATGCACGGTCTTATGAGTACTATAAGTAGCCAATATTTAAAATTGATAGACTTCATAATAATTGTTCTCTGCGCTCGAACACTAAACTGAATGTCTCAATTACTTACTATGTTTACTGTTTTTATGAGTAACCGTGGAATTGACAATATAAATATACAATTTATCAGCATTTTGTGGCCAATAGGCTGTGTATCAATATGTTAAATTATGAGTACAGACCCAAAAGTGATCACATCAAACGAGTGCCTTTTGGGAGCTGTTTTGGGTTGCAGCATTTGTAGACAATTTAGTTCAACCTCAATGCTATATTTTCAACAGTTAAATATCCATAAGGTTATTCACAACATACTAAAATATGTTATACTAAAATAAGTATGATGACATAAATAACTCATGTATAGATTAGTGGGTTAATACACACCTACATAATATTTTTTCTAGCATGAAAAAAATGGTGGCTGCAGGCTGAGTGGCTTAAAAACATAAAAGAAGAGATATTTACCTCATCTCACTTATCCCCTGTTACTGCTGTTCTGATGTTGCCCAGGTCCCCACTATTCTCTACTTCCTATTTCCGTTTTGACTTACAGGCAAATTCCCACTCAGCCAATCATTAGGGAAAATGGGCCACTGCTATGTTCAGTGATTAGCTGAGAGGGCATTTCTAGACATATCCTGGATACTGAGATGATAGCAGAAACTTGAGGACAGCAAGGATCTGGCAAGTGTAGATAAGGCAGCGATGGTGGATGGGTGAAGTGCCTCAATTTTTTAGCACTGTAAGACCCATTGAATAATAGGCCTTGGGGATATATTTTATAAGATGTCTGAAATATATTGCTACTGCCCACCATCAATATAAAGTAGTATATTGTGGTTGAAATCTATGCTTGAAAAAATGTATTGCCATATGCCTCCAATAATGCCATGATATGTTATGGAATAGCTATGTTATTAAAGGGTTCCATGTTTACATTGGGCTTCAGAGTGCCAGGTGAATATGCCCTACTCCATTAAAAGATCATCACTAGTGATTAGCGAAGGTATGAAAAATTTGATTTGGCTGCTTTGCTAAACTTAACAAAGAAATTTGATTTGTGATGAATTACTTAGTCATAAAGCGCATTCCTTTGTATGTGGTGGACGCAATAATTGTGAACATTGGTCATGCTGCCCCCTGTCATTGAACCCCTCAGATACCGCATTCATCTCTGACCGTGGCATCTGATGCTATAATTGAGGTCTTTTAGGGGTTAAGCAGGTTAAAAAAAAAAACCTTATCCATTTGCTTGTGGAGAGCTGGTGGGGTGTGGTGACATCTTCACTGATGAGCATATAGATTAAGTAAGTATGTTTTTTTTTTCTGCCATTTCAGAAAACATAGATCCTGAAATTCGTATCAAAGTCAATTCGTTTGGCTTTGATTGGCTGAACACTAATCATCACCAGCAGAAACTGAAAACTTTCACAAGATGGCTTCATGGCCCCAGGCCACTGGCACCAAATGCTAATCTTCTTATTCTCATAATGTCTATGAATCTGGAGTTCTTTAGGACTCCTGACTTTGAGTAATTATATTCTTATTCAATTTCTTACTTATTTTTGGAAAGAATAGAACATGATATTGCCATCTCATGAAATATTACAGCCTGAACATGTCAAAGACTGACAAACTGTGAATGCTGTGACAGAATAATAAAATAATAGAAAACACATGTGCTCTTTATGTTTATTGCACCATATCTAGTACAATTTATTATCTTGTAAAGTCTTTTTTATTTATGTTGCCAATAATATCTGAAAGCCTTGTAATATAACTTGTTAAGTAAAGGAGAAGGAATAATATCTGACTTAAAAAATAATTATTCGTCCACCTGGAGGATGTTTTATGATTAATTTTACTTTTCAGTATGAAAACATTTATTATGTCAAAAAGTTGTGAAATACATACTTTGGACTAAATTAACATAATTCATATTTTCATAAGATGGGGGAAATTAAAAGTGCTTTTGCAATACATGATAAAACAGTCTTGGAGGCCTTGGGTCGATGAATTAAAAAAGAGAAATTAACATCCTAAATGTGGAGCTGTCCAGTGCTGAAACTGTTATTTAAGTGTATTTGCAAAAGGTTTTAATGTTTTACTGTGATTTATATTCATACATATGGAGTTTAGCCTGCAGATATTACACTAAAGTAATATTTTGTCTAGGTTTGTCATGGCATGCACATATAGTATTCCAATGTGATTAGTTGTCTTTAAAATATCTTGGCATTTTGTGAATGAAATATGTCTTATTAGAGATTACATTTTAAATATGCTAATGAATTGTCTTTGAAATTATCTGTTCGGTAATTTATTACAAAAGCTCAGTAACTGATATTTCATGTTATACAGTTCTATTAAAGGGAACCTGTCAGGAGCTTTATGCTACGCAAACCATGGGCAGCATAAGATACCTACAGGCTCCCTGGTTATAAACAGCTATATTTTACTCTGAATCATTGTGGTGCTTTGTGCCTATGGCAGTTTGTGTTGCCACAAGCCACCATTGCATCATCGATTCTAAGCTCTGTGTTACCTGCATTGATGTGGCATCATTATTTGTTTCAGCACTGACACAGAAATTCTTCCTATGCAAAAAGATATGGGGGGCCAGGGCTTTGTAGTGACTCACTCATGGCAATACTTGATGCTTGCTGGAGTGTCTGAGTATGAACACTGTTAGCCTTGTGCTAGCCCATGCCTGCCATCAATCTTGCTTGAACTAATGACACAGTGGGGGTCTTGATGCAACCCTGCTTGGTGAAAGCCCTGTGGAGCTTGCCCTGGGTGCCCTCCCTATAATCCAGCCCTAGTTATAAAGTCATCTCTGAGCAGTCTTCTCCTTGCTTAGCTTGGCTTCATTCATATGTCTTTCTTTCTCTAAACACAAATAGGGGGACTCCCATGAGTCTTTTCCCCATTCCTGGCTTGATTTTAAACTATGATTTCTCTTTAATGCAGTAGAATTTAAAATATATATATTTTGCAACTACAAAATGTGTCAGTATTTAATGCTGTCCATTCTACGGGCAAACATGAAACTTATGTGAACACATTTTTTGATGCTTGATGGTTCAATAACTTGTAATATACTGTATACTAATTTGGCAGAGTCTTTCATTCTTCTATTTTATTTTCTCTAGTATTAATTGGTTGTTTCATTGCTAGAGTATGTTACATGATTTTTTTTATGATATATTTTTCTTTTTACATGTTTACTAGACTTGAAGTACTAGCCTTTACAGAAAACAAAATGGCTGAAATGTCCTAATATAGTTGATCTATAGTATGGGGAAATGGTATCTTTCTTCACTAACATCAATTTTATAGAAAGGATAGTCATGTGAAAGTTGTTGTGGGGAACATAGCACATTTATCTGAGTGAAAATTTAATTCCAAGTTCAATAGTAGAAAGAGAGAATCCAGCTTCTTGTGGAGTAAAAAATTGTTCTTTATTGGCTCATCATATAAAATCCACCAAAATCACAGGAAAAAGGTGTAGTAACATGTTTCGGGCTTCAAAATCCAGCCCTTCATCAAGACTTGATGAAGGGCTGGATTTTGTAGCCCGAAACATGTTACTACACCTTTTTCCTGTGATTTTGGTGGATTTTATATGATGAGCCAATAAAGAACTATTTTTTACTCCACAAGAAGCTGGATTCTCTCTTTCTATTGGATATTCTATTAGGCCCTGTTCTGGCCTTTTTTCCGTGCTTCGTGGATTAATGTCAGAGGTGAGAGCTGCAGCCATTTCTATCATTGTTTTGGACAAGTTCAATAGTAGCATGTAGCATTATAATTTGCTTTTGCAAACAATACAATGCTGAATAGTCTGGGAGTGTCAGGATTTTCCTTTTAGGTAGTATTAACTTGTACTGTATTTTTTTAGTCAGTCAATGATTTGAGATGAAAAGCTAAATGATTCATATTTAAAACATGTCGCTGCATATGACTTCAAATATCACCATATGTTTGAAGTGTGCACTTATTTATAAGCGTATTCATTTTCTCAAAAAGGTGGTAGTCAGGAAATGAATTTATAATATTTATTAAGATTCAAGGACAACAACAAATATCTGACATTGTCCTTAAAGGGGTTGTCTCACAATAGATATTGATCACCTGTCCACAGGATAGACAATAAATGTCTGATTTCTATGGGCCGATGACCAGAATGGGGGTCCCAAGCCCTCTTTTCATCTCCTCACTACATAACTGCAGTGAGTAAATTGAGTGGTTGTAACTTGTGTCATGTCCTCCTGCTCCATTCAATGTGTATCGGACAGAGGGAAAAATGAGTGCACTGTCCTTGCCAATTTCTGTCAATATCATAGACTCCAAAGTGGCTAAGTCATGCACACAGGGGTAATTGCCTACATCACTTACTGAAGTTCTTTAGAATTACTGGAGATATGGGTAGATTTCCTGTGACTTCATTGTGTGTGATGTGCCAATTTTTGGCATATTCATAGGAACCCCTCTAACATCCTATCACTTTGAGATGTAAATAGCCCTTTAATTTTCATTTTAGTAGGACTTGTGAGAATTCTCTTACAACTTGAATTGTATAATCATTTCAGATGTGGTATAATATTTTGTTATGTGTATCCTATATCCTTTTATTATCCCTTTATGTACCACTTCTTTTTTACCAGTGATATATAGTAGCGCATAGTACAAGACATATTATTAAGACCAACCCAGCATATTATGGGGGGAAATATTTGTAGCAGAAGGGAAATTTTGCTAATATAAATGGTATACAAAGGCATAGCTATAAGTAGAGCAGAAGTAGCAGTTGCATGTGATGCCTAAGGGGCTCCAAGATCCCTCCACCACATAAAAAAACACCAGTGTTAGGCTACTTTCACACTAGCGTTTTTCTTTATCGGTATTGACATTCGTCGTAGAATCTCAATACCAGAGAACAACGCTTCTGTTCTGTCCCCATTCATTGTTAATGGGGACAAAACATAACTGAACAGAATGAGATGCTCCAAAATGCATTCCGCAAGCTGCGGTTTTCGTTCTGTCCTGGGATGCGAAGCAAAATGGCATGACCCACAATGCAAGTCAATGGGGATGTATCTGTTTTCTCTGACACAATGAAACGCAAGTGTGAATGTAGCCTTAGAAATAATACCTGGTAGATGAAGAGCCCTGTTACATATTTTGCATTCTGGCCAAGTGGCTTCGAATCATGTCTCTGTAGATATATGTTACATTATATTGTACGCTAGCATTTTGTTGTATTTCTTATGACATTGCTTTAAAAAGTGAAGATACAATAAAGTCTTTGGCTTTTCATTGCCAAAAGACAGTCCTATTATGAGACAGAGGGAAACAGCAGAGGGCTTTACTTGATATTTCCTGTCAAACCTATAGACTTCAAAATGGCTAGATCATCTACACAAATGTACTGCCTTTTGTAAGCTCTTTAGAGTTGCTGGGTACATAGGTGGATTTCCTTTGCCTTCATTGTGTATGATTTGCCAATTTTTAGAAACTGCATAGGACCCTCACCGATATATTATCACTTTATGAGATCGGAATAGCCCTTCAATTTGATTTAGCTTAGTATATCTTTATTTTAGTAGGATTTTTCAGAATTTTCTCTTAAAACTTGAACTGTATAATCTTATCAGAGGTGTTATAATATTGTGTTATAATATGACATAACATATTCTTTGTCATTTTATCACCTTTTTATGGTTCCCAACAATTACTTATTTTCTACCAATGATGTATAGTGATACATAGTATAGTAATGTATCATTAGGACCAACCCACCACAGTAGGGGTGGTGGTGGTGGGTGGAGGTAGGAAGCTTCAAAGTAAAAATGACGTTTTGGTAATATAAATTGTATATATAGGCATAACTATAGGGAGAGCAGGAGTAGCAGCTGTACCTGATGCCTAAGGGGCCTAAGGGGCCTCCACTGCATAAAAAAACACTGGCATTTTAAATGGCACCTGTTAGGGGAGGAGCCCAGTTACATATTTTGCATTCTTTCACCTCTGTGTAGGTATATGTTACATTATATGGTTTATGGTGACATAGCATTTTGTTGTATTTTCGATCAAAAATGTGAACATACAATAAAGATTTTGGGGGACATTTACTAAGCTATTTGCACCACTTGTGTGGCATAAATAGGTCACAAATTTTGTCGCACCCCATTTGTATCTTTAAATATATGACTTTTTCCCTTCACTTTTCCAAAGTGGCAAGGGAATGGGGAGTGGCACAGGCAGAGAAGTGGGCAGGCTGGCAGGCCTTGCTCATTTAAGATTTTCGACACTGTTTTTTGAAGTGGAAAATGGCTTAAATCAATGCCAGCAAGAGGCCTAAAGCAGAGATAAGTCTGTCGCACAACCTGCCAGATGAAGCGCCAAACTTATATAAAGGCCTGCTCCTCTACATAACTTTGGCGCTTCCTTTGGCAGCACAGAGGGACTTGAGACCGGTGTGGAAAATGCTGGTATTAATAAATGCCCTGCATTGTGTTTTCAAGGGGAAAAGTCATGCCCATTCAAAAAGAGAAATAACTATAGTTCAAGCATTTTGAATAAAAAAAATTGTTAACTGGTCAAATAGTTAAAATCTATTAAGGCTATCTTTATATAAGCTAGTATAGAGTGCACTGTGGAAAACTGGTATTGTTCTATGCTTGTAAATGAATATATCATTTGCATTGTCTGGGAACACGCAGTATTGTGATGCTGAATGGGTAGCAAAAAATATATTTTTCAGGTTAGGCAATAGCATTGTGCACTAATCTAAAAAGGAACAGCCCATTAGTAAAATAGATGTGCTCATTCTCAGGTGGGGTTCCTGCAGAATTTCTTCAGCCATACCCTGCTGATTGATTGATGTAACACTGCTAGGTAATGCAGATCTAAAGTTCCCTCTCATAATGATGGAGGAGACCAAAACATTCATGCTGGGTGCACATTAATCTTTGCATAAAAAATAAATTAGACGAGTTATGCTTACACAGAGCTGCAGTCTTTTACCCTCATTTGCCTCTCTGTCATGTCTGACGTTTAACACTTAGCCTGCAATTGCTACAGCTGCTGTACCCAATGGAAATGAATAAATATTGGATGAAATAATGTGTATCATCAGGGAATCAGCAGAGATTAATCCAGCTTCATTGTACACAGCCCTTTGTTTCCAAACATGACGACAGAAGAACAGGAACGAGACCTCATAATGTTGATTTTTGTATTAGAACTGGGGAGATATAGCTTGTTTTTTTCAAGGACCACTTGATACACTCTAATTACGTTTTAAATATATGTTCCTGAAGGGGCAACAATTTGTCCTAGATATCATTTTCGAATGTCCAGGGGCATCTACCTCATCAACTCCCAGACATATGAATATAATGACTTGCAGCCAGTCACTCATATCACAGCAATAGGACATAGAACAATCACATGGATGGAGGCTGATAGAAACTGCTATCATTATGTTGGTCTCCATCATATTTTGCTTTCCAGCAAAAAGCTGACAACTTCCCCTTTGCTCATGGAAATCTCTATTTTGGCAATCCATAAACCCGCCGCTACTGTGGTGGGAATAAATAATTGCCTCAATATTGGGCTATTATATTTAATCATCCTCAATGTAGACTGCAAAGGGCTATAATGTATTTCAAACCAATTGACCTTGATAAGCAACAGGGCTTGCTGATCTTTTTCACAAATATATGTCAGATCCAACAGTTTTGACATACTCAAACTAATTATGAAGATTTATGTCATTGCATATAGTTTGTATAAGATTTGTATAATCCTTTTCTATAACATTTTGACCTATCTGGAAAAGCTTAAGGACTTCTGATGATATCTTCGTGAAATAATGCATTATACAAGATAGGTCTTTGTCTGCATCTTTAAGTCTAACACTAAGGACCCTTTCTTTAAAAGCCAATGTCATAGAAATCACATTTTTTACCAAATTTTCAATTTCATGGTCATTTATACTTGACAGCTCCTTTTGTTGCAGCTCTCATGCCTGCACAATTATGTAGTAGGGTAATCTAGTTAAAGCTAGAATACATTATATTCCCTACTTTATAATATAAATTTACTCGACAAGAAGCTGAATTGTAATATCACTGTGTTTCCAATTCTTTCAATTAAAATATCCTTCCTTTTAAAATACACCATGCATTTGTCTCATGGAGTGAACCTCCAAACCAAATACATGAAACATATACAAAGGACTGAAGACCTAATTAGGGACAAAGGCATTCACATTGCCTTGAATAAGGAGAAAATATTTCTGAACTGTCTGAGGAGGGAGTTTGCTATTCATGATGATATAAAAACCAATAAGTGGACTTAAATCCCTTCATATCCCCATTGGTGTAGAAGCTAAAATTAAAAAGATTAGATGAAGGCATGTCAATCATACAGGGCATTTTGGTGATAGAATCCCACACATCATCTCTTAATACTTAACTTTCTTATTAACCCTTCCAAGTAATTCAAGTCATTAAATAGACTCACTTCCAGGTGAAATATCAAATATGTATCTCACTTCTAATTGTTTTACTAATATATCTATGTATTTGTGCATACATATCTAAGTATAATATATATTCTGTGTGTCTATGCCTATCAACGTATCTCACATTTACCTCATATCTATTTAATATATATCTGTACCCTATCTATCCATCTAATATGCATTTATGATCTATTTCATATCAATATCATAGCAATCTGCCTACGTATCTGTCTAGGATCTATCTATCTATCTATCTATCTATCTATCTATCTATCTATCTATCTATCTATCTATCTCTCTCATATCTATCTATCTATCTATCTAATAACTATATCATATCTATCTATCTATCTATCTATCTATCTATCTATCTATCTATCTTCTATCTATCTCATATCTATCTATCTATCTATCTATCTATCTCATATCTATCTATCTATCTATCTATCTATCTATCTATCTATCTATCTATCTTTCTATCAGTCTGGCTGTCTATCTATTATCTATCTATCTATCTCAAATCTATCAATCTATCTATCTACATATCTCATATCTATCTATCTATCTATCTATCTATCTATCTATCTATCTATCTCAAATCTATCAATCTATCTATCTACCTATCTCATATTTCATATATATCTATCTATCATCTATCTATCTATCTTTCTATCTTATATCTATCTGTCTATCTATTATCTATCTATCTAAGATTGTTCTATTTCTTGCATATCTATCTATTCCAGCTTCTTATCATATATCTGTCCATCTACCTATCTACATAATCTATCTATCTACTATCTATCTAGCTATCTTGTATCTCTCTATTATCTATCTCATATCTATCTATCTATCTATCTCATATTGATCTCTCTATCTCCTATCTAACTCATATCTATCTATCTATCTCATATCTATCTATCTATCTATCTATCTATCTATCTATCTCAAATCTATCAATCTATCTATCTACCTATCTCATATTTCATATATATCTATCTATCATCTATCTATCTATCTTTCTATCTTATATCTATCTGTCTATCTATTATCTATCTATCTAAGATTGTTCTATTTCTTGCATATCTATCTATTCCAGCTTCTTATCATATATCTGTCCATCTACCTATCTACATAATCTATCTATCTACTATCTATCTAGCTATCTTGTATCTCTCTATTATCTATCTCATATCTATCTATCTATCTATCTATCTATCTATCTCATATTGATCTCTCTATCTCCTATCTAACTCATATCTATCTATCTATATCATATCTATCTATCTATCCATAAATCTCATATCTTTATCTATCTATCTATCTATCGATCTGTCTTTCAATCTATTTCATATCAATCTCTCTATCTCATATCTATCTATCTATCTACTGATTTCATATCTATTTGTATCTTACATATTTATATACACACACAATACTGTACAAATAAAAACATCCATTTCAACAGCAGTAGATGATACCATATGAAACATGTGAGAAGCCTCATTAATTTTTAAACCTATGTGACCTCAGTGCAATTTACAGATTGTAGCCATAGCCACAAATTAGATGACGGACCATTGTTGCTTAATATTGGATATACGCTGTGAACAGCATGCCCCCATACCATATATTGCTCATTATAAAGCACCCTGCTCGAATAATATTGAGATAATTGTATCCCACATAAAAAGGTCCTAAGGCTTCTTAGCCACAACAGTTCCCAGGAATAATGTGTATTTTTGTATTTCCTTGTGTTTGCTCCATAGCTTATTACATAGTCTGGAAATGGCACTGTCCTAGAGAGTTACACTGGTTTAGAGAACAAAGAACACTGTCCCAGGGATATGTAACATTAGCTTTGACTTTGTAATGGAAATCCACTTCCTTAAAAACAAACTAAATTAAAAAAATATCCGAGGTCTTCTGCATTGTTCTATTGCTACGCTGTCTTGCCACCATGGAGACTGTATCTATAATGTGTGTCTGTTATAGCTGTGACACTAATCTGCCTTTGCAGGGACATACAAGGGGGTGAAGGAAGAGCCAAGTGAAAGCCTGCTGACTTCTAGACTGGGAACCAAAACCTCAGGCCAAGTCAACGCTGAATGGAAGCGACATAAAGTTAATGCTTCAAAGTTCTGTCCTTCATCAAGAAAGGTATGCAGCGTTTTTTCCCCCTCTTTTCTTATAATGAAAGGTAGACGGTCATTAGGGATTCTCGTTGAATCCCATCTAACAGAGACAGACCTTATACAGATTGCTAGTGTCTGCCAAGTAGCCCACAAAGCGTACAGGTAGCTATTGTTCCACAGGCATATATGAAGCCAACTGATTCAGTCTTTGATGGATCTCAGTAAGAAAATGCCCAGGTTTCCTTTTTAACTCTTAATTAGCTCTGGTCTTTGGCTGCTGTATTTCTCAGTAGTACAATAGCTGGTCAGCAGAATGCTGCACAGGTCAAAGTGAGGGGTATAATACAATATAAAGCTGGCACCACTGTTGTATATGTGGTAGTGTAGTGCAGTTCTTTCAATTATTTAGAAATTTGAGCATTTATTCCATTCCAATATTTACTGTTTACAGTATGTAACCAACATTTCTTATGTGTCTTACATTAAAATTACAGAAAACTAGAAGTTTTAAGAAGCTATGGTATTATGACTGTGTTTTAGATGAAACTAATAGCATTACAACTGTGCCGGGCAAATGTCAGCTGTGTTAGTCCTGATCATGTGACCTTTATTTTTAGGAAAGATGTAAATCCTTATAGCCAGACCATTGGAACTATATATATATATATATATATATATATATATATACAGATAGATAGATAGATAGATAGATAGATAGATAGATATGAGATAGATAGATATTAGATAGATAGATAACTATAGATAGATAGATAAATAGATAGATAGATTCATAAGATTTTATTGTTAGGACAGTAAGTCAGTTTTAGTGACATATTACATATAGAGACTTGCATTAGCCAGACCTAATTTAAACACTTTTAAACTGAACTTTAACAAAAACATAGAATATGAAGTGTGAATGAATAACAATACTTATATTGTATGGGTGACGATGAACAAATCTGTAAAACAGACTCACAATATGCGAAGCATCATGCACTGCAATGGACTTATTTATCCTGGTGGTAAATTTACACAGATTTGATGTGAAGAACAGCTTATTATTCACTAACATTGTGGAAGGAAATAAACCGAAAATCATAACTACAAATAATTTAAAAACACGTTTGCCACAGGCATCAGAATACGGCTGTTAACTGTGTGTAGTGGTATCAAACTGTATTAAATTCCTACATTTTGTATAGGAGGTCAGGTTTGCCTGCCCTTGTGCATCTATTGCACTAGTACTGCAGTTTTATGACCCCAGATAACACTGTGTTAGTTAAGCCTTACACTTGCCTACTCTCTTAATGCTATTTGACAAGCAGAAAGCAGGTCTTAAGGAAGTCAATGAATCTGAACAAAATCATCTAGAACTATTATGCAAACTGACAGATTACATAAAACAATCACATTGTAGCTGTATGTTTGTTTGGCATATGCCTTCAATTAAGATATTTTGAAGGGAAGGAGTGACACTCATCCTTCCAAGGTAAGTGTGCTCCTGGCTTCCTATTGCAGAAGATAGGGTCTCTCTATGGGTACATCATATAATTGTAGCGTGCTTTATTTACGACTTAATCAGGGGCTCCATTGTATATGTCCTCCCTATTTAGCTTCCTTATTAAAATGCATGTATATAAATGCCTGCCTATTCTATCCAAATACAAGAGGGAAGAAGTATTAATCAGACCAAACCTAGCAATTATGAGAAGCAAAGCATACTTACTTAAACAGTGATTTGGAAACAATGTGATGAATGGGAATTTGTCTAGATTAATGGACCATCTATACTTTGGACTTGTTGCTGAAAAGGCGTTGCGGGCATTAACTTTGCAGCAGGACAACACATAGCTACTGGGATTACTGGGGATTAACATTACAAGAAAATTGGGGACTTAATAAATGCACAAAATATGATGAAATGTAGGCAAATCACTGAGTATAATAGAGAAAGATGTTATTCAACATGTAAGATGATGTGATAAATGGTAAGTGACTGTAAGGTGATTGATTACCTATAAAACTTACCGATGCAGATGCCCTTCGTTTGGTGAAGCCGGTCTGGAGAGGCCATGTGTGGAGTAGCTAGGTGGAGGGAACATCACAGAGAGAGCTTCCTTGGTAGATGCATCATGTTCTCTCCGATCTTCTGCAGCAGAAGCTTGAATTAAAGTTCAAAGTGAAAAACAATGATTAAAAGTCAGAAATGGAAAATAGCTAATAAATTGAAGAAATATGTCTTTTATGAACAAATACACTCTTCTGTCCATCACTGACTTCTTAGAAGCTGCACAATCCTGGAAAATGTTTCAAAATTAAAATTCAATTTCATACTTTATTTGTTTTTCAAAAA